>NC_044502.1:40615021-40635021 GCF_902362185.1 Chanos chanos
TTGACATAATGAATTCCCTAGCCTCTGACCCTAACCTCAACCATCTCAACTAAATGCCTAACCACAACCCTTGCCCTAACCCTAACTTAAACCTAATTTGAACCTGAACCCTAAAACCAAGTCTTTACCCTCGAGCAGCCCTTTGAAGAAGTGGGGACCAGCCAAAAATGTCCTCACTTTCCCAAAATGTCCTCATTCCCAGGGTATAAAACTCAAACTGGTCCTCACAAGGATAGGTGTACAAGTGCGCACGCGCACACACACACACACACACACACACAAGATAAATGCGAGGGAAGAAAGGGAAAAAAGAGAGAAATGGTTGCTGATCTTTTGGATGGTTCTGTCACTTTCCAAAGATTAGTTCGCTGTTTTTTTCTCCTCATTGTTTAATATTCTGGCCAAGGTAAGACTGCATGTTGGCCACTGCTCTTCTTTTGTAATTCACTTTGGATGAAAGCATCTTTTAAATTGACTCACTGTAAAAGTAAATGTTAAACTTTTAGACCTCAGACGAACATAACCGACCATGAAACACGTTCAAGGCAGCTAGTTAGTTAGTGTTTTGTTTGAATTATCTTTAAATGTCAGCGAGCATTTGTCTTAAACGTTTCCCATTTTTCCAAGAAAGCAGAACAGTGACAGTTCGTCAAAAAAAAAAAAAATCGGATGACAGAAAGGAAAAAGGGAGTTTGGGTGGGAAGGTTGGACGGGGGGGGGGGGGGGTATGGAACCTTCGCTTACACCCCTCTCTATATAGGTCTATACCGTAGAGTCAACTTGAAGGGAAACCCATATAGCTACAAGGCACACTATCATAAATAACACAACACTTCCTCGCTCCGTTCCTCCGCTGGATCTTTTCATATGGTAAAGAGATGATCACTGTGTGGCCACAATGTTGCCTTTCTTTCAAGTTACTGTGAAGAGAAACCTTGAGGTGTGGAAAAGAAAGAATTTTTGATGAAAAAGTATATATTTTTTTCCCTTATTCCTGAAACCTCCACTCCCCCCCCCCCCCCCCCCCCCCCCCCCCAACCCCACCCACCCCCACATCCTGCCCTCCAGCACTGAAGCAGAGTATTTACTTCATAAACGGCTAAGGAAGAGGAGACGGAGACAGAGTTTTTAGAGGGAAACTGTTGAGGACTTCACCTTCTGGATGGTAATTCAGATGAATGCGTAGCCTCTTGCTGGTGCCCTGTGCCTGAGTTGTCTTTCCTCTTTTCTTTTACACAGAACAGACAAATAAATCCTCTTGTTCTTACAGCGGGAGTCGAACAGATGCCGGGCACAGCGCTGACGCTGGGCCGCGAACCGTTGTCGCTGGCCCGCTAATATCATTAAAGTCATCTTGTGGGACTTTGCTCCTTGCCGCCGGGTTTCGTTCGACTCTTCCGATAATTTGACCGGGGTGTCAGTCATCGATAGTAAAGCGCAGCGTGAGCGCGTACACACACACGCACACACACGCACACTCACGGACTCACGTGAATTGAGACTTGACGATAACCGTGGTTGCTTTGAAAGAGCTAGCGTGCTCACAGTCCGCAGATCTTTGTACCCTCAGGGGCTAGTCAGTTTTAGCGAACACATTACGGAATCTACGGCTTAACACAATGCAAGTTGAGGGATCTTACACAGTGTGTTTTGTTCTTGTGTTTAGACAGAATCCCGGCTCCTCTGCGTCTCTTCACACTCTAACAATGCAAGAGAGTTTTCAAAAATAGCATTAAATGCATTATTCAGGCCTATCATTAGCATAATTACCCGCATTGTTGTAGTGTTTGTAATGTCATTAATAACAGCCTGTGCCGAGTAATATGCTTAATGTTATTTATCTGTTGGCAGATAGATGCAGCTAATCCTCATTCATTTGCTTTGGATCAATGCAAATCCGCTAGCGCGAGCAAAATCCCCTCCTGAGCCCGTGGCTCCTAATGTATTTTCCCACCATTAACCAGCCATAATCCTCCTAATCATCACTAATCCACATCTCCTGTGTTTGATGATACTTCTCTGATGAAGGAGGTCTTGTCATGCTTAAACACCAAACCCCGGCTCAGGTCTTTGGCTCTCCAAAACGCTGGCAAGAGTTTTATGATATTTCTGGTGAGAGAGAGAGAGAGGGAGAGAGCGCTGAAAAAGAGGGACTTCTTACTTCTCAGGAGGTTCTACTACATGATAGTTGCTTGCTCTGAATGGCTTTCTAATTGCTTTGCAAAATTAGCCACGGATAACCAATCTGCACTCATCAGAATGACGCGTCTGCTTCACGGTTACCATGGGAAACCGATTGCCCTTACTGTTCTGTGTCCTGTCAGCACCTTTCTGGTGTTACCAAGTGTTCTCTCTCTCTCTCTCTCTCTCTCTCTCAATATCAAAACTCAGTAGCTGAAGGTTTTCAGTAATCATTTGCGCTAAACACGTATCTTTCAGACCCTTGATGGATTTGGAAATATTACAGCATTACTACATCTTCCAGATGGTCCACAGTGAGGAGTCATAGTAAAGTTACATTGTGTATGGTTCTTTTTTATTTTATTTTGTTATTCTACACAGGAGTTTTCTTTCAATGTGCCATCACTCTTGGAACATCTGTTAATGTCATGTTCACAACAATATACATTAAATATCTTAGGTTTTATTGTAATAATTTTGTTAGTATTGTATGGAGGCATGGACGACGTCAACAAATAATTTCATATTTCAGTATTACAGGTATGGTTAGTTAGCTGACACCACTGCTCAACACCTTCATAGCTTCCATCTTAATTTAATAACATTTTTCATGTCAAGGCTCGTTCATGAATGCATTAATGTATATCTTTTTATAATTTGCTAAGACATGAGTAAATAAATTAATGATAATACGTTTATCAATTCTTAAATAAGACATTACGAATGCATGTGAAGAGCGTGTTAGAATAATTTGTTGCCAGTTTGTTGGTGCTTCATTGTGGTAATAACCAAACATTCTTAGAAACAGTGTTACTTATTATGTCACTTGCCATAGAGTTTAGCCTGACAAACTGGTCTTACTGGAAGGCATTTAGCAGTGTGACTTCATAAATGACTCTTTTCCCTTGGGGGAAAAAAAACAGACCTCATTTGGGATTCAGCATCCTCTGGTTTTAGTGACTCTAGCGATGACACTGAAGTAATGGAAGGAAGTTTCACAGCAATACAGGACATGTCATTTGATTATGTATTCTCCTTGTTTTTCAGCGCCTTAAAACTGCAAATACGTCACAGTAGCATGTGGAAGTAACTGGTGGGCTATCCACATTTTCTGTTGGTGTACATATGATGATCTTTTGTGGGTTCATGCCCCCCTCCCTCGACAGCTTTGGATTTGACAGTAATTTACGTCATGTTATGAAAGCATAAGCCATGAATGCACCTACATTGTAGGATATGGCATGCCCTGAAAATAAGAGATTTTTGTTTTCTTACCAAAAGTGTGTAATTTATGCAATTTAAACAGTATGATGACAGTTATTATTGACTTTTTATTTTGAACTAGTTACTACAAAGTTATTACTGTTTTTGAAACTGAATAACCAAGGTAATAACAGTATATCAAGGTCAGAATTGATGTCTAACATTACTAATATATGCATATGTGTCAAAACACTTTTTAGGAATTATCCTTTAAGGAGAAATTCATCCCCTCTCACTTGCGGGCTTATTAGAAACCTTTTATAAGCTTTTCTTAGTACCTCAGACAGTTTTGAATCTGTCACCAGGAGTATTATTTCTTCAGCTACTTTGCATTTTTCATTGAAAAAGCCAATTTTCCATAACAACTTAAAACACACCCAAAATTACACTAATTTACCAGATCTCCATGACAATGGCAACTATGTAAACAGTGAATTTCCGAACAAATTTTTTTTGTCGGGTGGTGAATAAAAATGGATTTGTATCTCGCTAGCTCTTGTATCTCTCCTCTACGTGGTGTATAATGTTGTTGATATCGATGCCTTCCGTTCTTAAAAGGCGAGGAATTCCGAAGCAGAGACTTTTCTTGTCTCTAAGACAGGATGTCAAGCTATCTTCACTTTTCACTCCATAAGTCTGTGAAAGTCAGACATTGATATGCTTACTGAATTCTGAATAAAAAAAAATTATATATATATATATATATATATATATATATATATATATGTATAGACACACACACACACACATATTGTCATGGAGATATATGTATATGTATGTATGTATAAACAATAACAACAACAATGAAAGTAAAAGAAAATAATGCAATAATGCATCAGGAAAATTGTATCGATGATTTAATTACAAGGGGACATTTGCCACAATGGGCTCATATTTCAGCAAGGATGAACTTTCCCTTCAATCAACTCAGTGTGAGGTCATTGAGTGTCACACTTTCTTACTGAGTGACAATGTCAGCTGAAATTTGACCGAGTGTCATTACATTATCGTATTTCAGTAAAAAATATGAGTAAAGTGGTTGAGCGTAAATAGCAGCCCTGCCAACAGCTTCTCAACGCTTTAGCGTCGGAAACCCTCATAGTTAAAATGACTAGGTGGCCCGTAGGGGAACGGAACTGAAAACCTGTCCCAGGGTCCTCTCTTTGTTTGTACTGAATCAGCTCTGTTCCTGCTTACCGAGGCCCAGCTGAGCTCACTTACCGTTCGAGAATTTACTGGGCTCTCGCACAAAATGACCCTAATGCCAGTTGTCTCTTAGAACAGTTGGCAAGACATGTGACAGTCATGACAAGATGCGCTATGTCCCTCTTATAATCTTCCTTAGCAGTCAGACTATTACGCAAAGATTAATATCACTTCCAGCTGCATATAGCAGCTTTCGTCATTGTCGTACGTTGCCAGTCGTCACATGTTTAGTGTTTAAAAGCGGCACAGAAGAAACTTCAGACCAAGCCCAATGTTCCCTGTTCCAGTTACTTTCCTCTTGTATTGAGTTCTCTGAGGGTACAGATGAGTCCCTGCAGTGCTTTCTAACAATACAGCGACCGTCTAACAGAATGTACAGCCATGGTCTAGAGGTTAGAAAAGGGGGCTTGTGACCGAGGGGTTGCGGGTTCGATTCGCAGGACTGACGTCCCATCCAACACACTGTGTGCCCTTGGGGAAGGCGCTTAACCCCAATGCCCCCCGGGCACAAGGAATGCTGCCCGCTGCTCCTGCGTCTGATGTGTGTGTTCACCACTGGTGTGTTGGATGGGTTAAATGCAGAGGACAAATTCACTGTTCACGATGTGTGTGTGTGTGCTCTCACAGAGATTTACATTCAATGGACTTTGTTTGGTCCTGCTTGTATATTTTGCTTACAATGACTGTAGGAGCGGACATGATGAGTGACTCCCCCCGCCCTCTAATCTACTTTACATTCTTTGCAGATGGACAAATTTCTTTATCCAGAGTAGATCAACAAACTTTGAGAAGTTATAAGTTCTTATCCACTTTAATACATAACCATTTTAGATATGCAGTAATTCTTTCAGATAATGAGGCAAGTATACCCCCTCCCCCCAACTCACCCCCAGTAATTATTGATTAGGTTAATCAGAACAAACTAGAACACACGCACACACACACACACACGCACAGAGAGAGAGAGAGAGAGAGAGACTTAAAAGAATGATTGTAAATGCTTTCTGATTTTCTTTGATTCTCTACTGGACGGATGATGGACATGCAGTCACTATCTGAAAGCAGCATTATTGCTTCGTTGTTAGTTGCTATTAAAAAAATAAATAAATAAAAACAATGACACAAATGTAATTTGTTCTCCCCGTATAGCCTATGATCATTTGATCAAGCCTCCACACATTGTGGGTTGTTTATGGCGAGACAGTAACACTACCCTTAAAACCGATCATACAGAGCAGAAATTTGACTATAGTGGCATTGTGTGAAAGTTGATTCGCTGTCAAAGCCAGCGTATTAACTTGGGACGAGTATATCTTCGCACCACATCAAAATGTGCGATGGAAACTACGAATACTATCTGGGTTTTTTAAATATATTGTAGGCGTAAAACCTGACGGAAATGTATCATGATAATGCAGTCTTTCTGAATGGACAAATTAGCAAGAAAAAGCTGTTTTGTGTTAGATCTTTTCAGCTAAAGTATTGCTCCCTTTCAGTTCCCTTTCACTTTATTAGAAATTAATGTTTGCTTTTTCTTTATCTAAAACTGATAAAGAAATCGAACGAGATTTTTCTCGACAGCTGACCCTCTAAAGTAAAATATGAGAACCACTCATTCGATGGATTGACAAATCAGAGTGAGTAATTTTACTTGCACAATTTCACCAATAGGGGGCACTTGTGAAACACTGTTCTTTTTTTTTCTTTCTTTTTTTTTTTTTTTTCTTTTTTTTTTTTAGACCGGTTAATATTCACTTGAGACGCAAAACCAACACATGACTCTTTAGGTTACACAAGAGAAATCAAATCAAGTTTGAAGAAGGATATTTTCAAATTAGGAAGGCATTCAAGTTTGTATTTAATGTGTTCCAGTCGTGAATGGGTAGATTATATATATGCACACATGTATATTCCTAATATTTTACATTGTATGTGACAAGATCAATGATCAATTCATATTTGCTTCAGTTTACAGGTATCATAAATTAATACTTAAAACTCTATGACAGCCGTAGTGTTTTAGAGTCTGTATGATTATTTGTGTTAGGCTGCGTGCAACTATGCGATCTCTGGTGTGACAAACAAAATATCTGAAGAACAAGCAATAGCCGAAGTAATTCGCATACCCGCACAAAAAATGGAAATAGTCTAACAGTCAAAGAGAAATATTTACCTGCGGGGTCTATGTAGATTACTTTCAGAAATAATTAACTGAAAATGACTGAAAATATCTGAACATTTTGGGTAATAAATCCGTCTTGGTAGGCCTGTAACAATCGCATTAAACAGTTTATCTAAAGGGCTACACAAATTTTTATATATGTTTAAAAAGTTAGTAAGTCAGTAGGGAAGAGTTGGTCAACTTTAATAGACTACTACCCATTTTGTCAAACGATAGACACATGTTGATACCGATACAGTGACCGTTCTCATGAACGCTGCTTTCTCAATTCAAAGCGCACTCCTGAAGCAATATTAAAATACACTTGAAAATATAACTGTGTAGCTTTGTTTAAATTAAAGTACACAGTCTCTTGGATACATCTGTCAAACAATATATATGTGTGTGGGTGTAATAATAAAATTTTTCGTGAATTATGTTTGACCAGTCTTTATTCGCCTTTGTGTTGTATTGTACTTCTGAACTGCGTGATCGCAATAAACAACTGTGTTAATTTTATATTGAGAAGCTGGGCGGTTTAAAGTCTGTCTTTTGAAGTCTTCAATACAGTGATTATTACATTTGTACAAGCTTTCTTACACTTTGATGTCGATGCGTATTCTGGACGTGGTCAGTAAACCGCCAACTTCATTTCATGGGACCGTTCGCACAGTGATGTCTGTGGGTACGGGTTATAGACTTGATGTACTTTTCTACAACATAGTAGTTGTAACCATCGCTTCTAAATAATAGGCCTACGCGGTACTTTTAACCAAAAGAGATGCTAACTTAATCTCTAGAGTTGATAAGATTTACCAAGGTTTACATAGGAACTGATTTTTTTTTTTTTTTTATAAAACTAGGAATTCATTGGTTCGTTGCTTTCTGAAGGGGACTATACCTATATTTTAGAGCCTTTCTTGTGCATCGTGAATTGTGTTAATATCATGATTTGGATTACATAATAAGTTTAATGTCATTAGAAAATATGAAAGGATTTCTGTGTGGTTATTTTTCCGGTATTCTGGTGTCATAGTGTTTGTGAAGTATCTTCATTCGCTGTAGGGCGTAATTATACCTGACAGATTTTTTTTTCTTTTTACATATGATAAGACCAACTCACAGTATCACACACTTCGGGTTTTCATCGCTGAGTATATCACGGGTTGTAAGAGTGCTCCTAAGAACAGGAAAAGGTAATACGATTGATAGACAGACTCAATCAGGCAAGGAGAAGACATGGTGACCATTTTATATCAATATTGCACAATTTAATACTGCACAAAAGGCGAACAATGTGTGGTGTGGAACGTAAATGCCTGAGGTAAAACTGTTCTCGTTGTTTCTCAACCAGTACACAGCGTTTGTTCAGAAGTGAATTTAACAATATTACACAACGGATTTTAGATTAGGATTGAGCATATATGTTCTACCTTGAACTCTCTGAAGGCTTAGATTAGTTATGAAGCTCTATAAACCAGTTCAGATTTTAAGTGTTTTTTTCTTCTCATCATATAGTATCATCGATCTTTTCCCCCCACGACCTTACAGATTCGTTTAAAACAAAAAAAAGAGGCTGTTTTGCACTTAATGAAGACAGAAGACATTTTCTTGTATATACGTTTTATGTAAGTAATAAAATATTACTATAACATAAATATAAATGTGACTTTGCAGTCTACATTTCGCAATCAACATACAACCAATGTAGTAAACAAAAACATTTGTAATTCACTGCAACATAATTAACAGAGCCAAACAGAAAGCTCCAAACACATTTAGGAAATAAATATATAGATATATAAATGGTCAAATTCATAAATGAAATATTAAAATATCTTCTTGGAATTAGTAAGTGTACAAAACTGCCCGGAAAATGAACAAAAAACCAAAACAAACTCAGGACAAATACATATGTTTACATATTTGACATATTTACATATCGGAAATAATCCTGACAACTATTTATTCAAAATTTACTCTTTTTGGAAAACAAAAAGTTGTATGTCCACACTGTTTCATATAACATCGTAGAGCTGACCACCTGCTCCAAGCTGTCCACTCAGATTTGCCAGACCTTTAGAAACGACATGAAATGCGCAATTTTATAATCTTTCACGTCTTTTATCCAGATAACAAAAGGAAAATAAATGCTAAAATGAATCCCTTCAAACGTATTATATCTCACAATTCAGAGTATGGGATGCTGGATGTCTTGAAAGAAAACAATAGCATAAATGTAAGTGTCACGGTCAACATTTTTTAAACAATTAGATGAATTGGTCACAGGAGGGGAAAGAAATATTCATAGTAACAGAGAAAGTACAGCATGTCAACAAGGGCGCTGGAATTACCTGAGATATTACGATCTTTTTCTTTTTGACCAATAACTTTCTGTGGATTTAGGAATAGACGTGTACATTACCAAATGCAAGCTGACAATGTCAATGTCAATTTTGGCTATAAAACCGTAAACAATATTTTTAAGGCCTGCTCCAAAACAAACGATCTCATTGTTATGAAAGGGAGGGTCGAAAATTGCAACAACGTAAGAAATAAGTGCTCAATGCGAAAGAAAACATCGATAATAATAAAAAAAAGACAACGGTCAAGTGTTTCGGACAGTGTCATTCACCTTACCATTTTTGTGTCTCTTTTGCCATTTGCAAATTTAGACGATACCAGCTGCTAGGCTTTGATATTTGTAAACAGCTAGCTCTTTGCTCTTGTGTGTATGAAAGGCCTCTGGCAAAGTGTTTTGATATTTTTCTATCAATGGTGTCACATTTTTTATCAGTCAAATGTGTTACACTACACTCTAAGATGGATACAAATTAATTCAACAAATTTTGCAGTACATGAGAGAGACTGAGGTTAAAA
The DNA here is from genome assembly GCF_902362185.1 of Chanos chanos. Lineage (NCBI taxonomy): Eukaryota > Metazoa > Chordata > Actinopteri > Gonorynchiformes > Chanidae > Chanos > Chanos chanos. Next base: position 40,624,713 of record NC_044502.1, read on the forward strand.
TAGTCCAAAATAAACAATAAAATGATATAACAAAAGACAAGTTATAATTATAAATCTGGTTAATCATTTTTTTTTTATTCTAGCAAACCGCAACTCATCCATTCTACGCGCCTCCTTTGTTGATATACACAGACAAACACCCGGGATGGCGTTCCTGTCCACTCTGAGAAACAAGGAGAAAATGCCCCTCTGGATGTTTATGCTTCCCCGTGAACAGAAGTGAAATATTCGAATTGATTTTTTTTTCTTTTTTTACTGTACGCTTCCAACTTTAACATTTTGGCAAATAGGGATTTTAGTTTCATTTAGTTTCACATGGAATTGACTCAATCAATTGCGTATTTTTTTTCAAATTGTTTGGGTCCTATTTAGAGTTGTTGCGCCAAAAATCTCCCGTCGCTGACAACAAACTCTTCAAACAAAACTCGCTCGCAAGCTGTGTCTCTTGTCTCATAGGATAAGAAAAGGCGAAATTAAATACTGTAAATCCATAGTCCTTTTTTTCTTTTTATTATCATATTTTCTTTTCAAATATTAATATAGTTCATGAAAACAGTCACTGCACAGGACTCTGGAGTGTGTGGTGGAGAGGGGGAGTTTCAGCCTGTGAGTATACATCCTCCATGCTCGGATGAGGGACACCCACGGGCGTCATACGTTTTTCTTTCTGTCTTCTGTTGCAAAACCAAACACGCACAACCTCTTTTTCCAATTGCAGAGTGCCGGCTAAAGTGCTGATTTCGTGGGCAGAGGGCTTTGGGCACTTTAAAAAATGGTTTTCCAGTGCACCTTTCACTCCGACTTCGATAGAGGTCCTCTTCTTTCGTTTCCTGCCCTGTGCGGCGATCTTGTCCAAATTAGTTGGACTGCCAGTGTTCGAGTCTGTCTCCTCGAGCCACTTATTAAGTAGGGGTTTAAGTTTACACATATTCTTGAAACTGAGCTGCAGAGCTTCAAATCTACAGATTGTAGTTTGAGAAAAGACGTTTCCATAGAGAGTGCCCAGAGCCAAGCCCACGTCCGCCTGGGTAAAGCCCAGTTTGATACGCCTCTGTTTGAACTGCTTGGCGAATTGCTCCAGATCGTCAGAGCTGGGTGCGTCTTCATCCGAGTGGTCCTGGTGGTGGCTGAACGGCTGCTGAGGGGACTCCATCTGGTTGTCATGGCTACCCGCGTCATCGTGAAGCGGGTCCCGCATACCGTGGTGCAGAGAGGCGGGCTGAGGACTAAGCATAGTGTAGCCCGTCTGCGAGTAGACTAGCGACTGGTGACCGTTTGAGGCTGGGGAGAGCGGGGATAAATGATGTGATGTGGTAGGTGCCCATGATCCGTGGTGGCTGTTTTGCGTCTGCTGGTGCACTAGGTGCGATCTGTGATGGAAACCGTTTCCCAGATCCTCTCTGCTCGCCTGAACGCTGGCTTTGTTGTGCTCCGGTTGCCCGATGTGGGTTCCGCTGGTCCAGTCGCTATTGGAGGTGGGCAACCACTGATGATGCGTCAGGCTCATTGGATGTCCCGTGTTGGTCGCCGCTAGCCCTTGCAAGTACTCATGGTGCATCATTTTCTGCACCTCTCTGTAGGTTGTCCCCTGATGCATTCTGTCCGAATCCGGATGCATGAGTGGATTGGAAGGCAATGAGTTATTCCTCGGAATATACTGAGCTGTTGTCGCCATGGCTCCGACTTCGAAAACTGACAAGCACTTCGGAGGTCTGTGAGCTTTAGAGCCAAAAACGCAACAACTTGTTCTGGGAGGTCTTAGCGAAGAGCGAAGACACGCCTCTCCTTCGCTTGTATTGGTTCCTCGCCGACTCGAGCCCACCAGGTTTCCACATTCCCTCTTGCGGGCCGCTTGGTTGGCTGTCGGAGGCAGTGATCCCAGTTACTCGCAATTGGCCACCTTCACAATGCTTTCTTGGTTTTTTTTTTTCTTTTTCTTTCTCTTTTTTTATTCCTGCTATCCCCCTGACTAGCCAAAGCGGCGAGGGCTGGGAAGCGTATTGGGCTTCACTTTAGTTTTTGTGGGTTGTTTTGTCAAGTAACCACGCGGGGGAGTGCGGTGCTCTTTTTGGAAAAGTGAAATTAGGCCTCCTGTGGTTTTTTATCATCTTAAGTCGGTGTTGCTGGTAAACTGTGTGTCTCTCCTTTAAAGTAGATTAGTATTCCAACACGATTCCGAAGTATTGCTACCACCCACAAAATAAGATGCATGTAAATCAATGGGTTATATTAACATAAAGACTGCTTTGTGTGAATTACATCTGCATGCAGAATATTTGCCATACTAACCTACTGAAATAATTTATCAAAGAAGCAATGAGCGAAAAAAATATCACGTCGGAATTGGCCTACTATTACACTGAGCTATTTTCATCACATTGAGGCTAATGCATTCTTTGCTGTGTTTTGTCTCACTTTCAGTCAGAAATATAGAGTAAATAAATAAATAAACACAGACACACAAACACACACGAGGTTGTCAGCATGCTCCTATCTGATGCAACTGTGAATGAGTGAATAGCAGCTTGCTATCATTAGCCACGTATTAAAATAAATAACTCATAGCCCTTGCTGCTACATCAGCCATGCCTTGGATTGAAAGAAAAAAATTAAGCCCATCTATGTCTTATGTAATACGTCCTCAGTAAGAAGCAGAAACGCCTTGCATTGTAATTCAAGAAACCGAACATGAACAATACATGTTTTATTGCAACGCTGAAACTTGTACATCGTCTATTTTACTTCAAAAATTGTTAGGAAAGGATGTTATTTTTTTTCCATATGTTTATTTCCTTTGTGGCAAAGTCTTTTTTATTATTTAATTCAAGCCCTGAATCTGGACGCTGTGTACTCCGATATGCAAAGCCCAGTGAAAAAACGGCAGTATTTGATCGTATTTTCTCTCGAAAGGTTTTTCTAAACAGCAACTTCTAGAGAAATCCTGTGTTTCTCCCTCCTGGCTCCTTCCGCACTCCTTTCGCGGTTGATCTGATTATTTTTCCCTTCACGTTTTGTCCCAATAGCAAATTACCAATTCTATGAATTGCAAAGCAGGCTCGGAGACGCTGAGGGGTAGAGAGGGGGAGATGCGAAGATTGAAAGGGATCTTGGCAAACACAATCACGTTCTTAAATGGAAATGTGGGGCTTTAAACAAATCTTACATCTCTCCTGTTCCAGTCGTCCAAAACTCCGCAATCAGACACACGTTCCACTCCTTCTGAAAACCGCTGCTTTTTATAAGATTTTTTGGTATCACTTTTATTTTAATTATTTACCTGAATGTATTTTTTAATCTCACGTTCGTGTTTGTGTGTTTGTCTTGCTCTTATTATTCAGCGGTTTCTACAGGCTTTCGAGACGAAATATGTTAAAAAGATAATTTTAAAAAGCCCTTGCGAGACCCATACGCGACTCAAAGGTAAGTTTTTTTTCCTCTCTCTCTCTCTCTCTCTCTCTCTCTCTCCCTCTTTCTCTCGGTCTTTTCTGTGTGTCCTTTCTCAGCAAGTGAAAGGACAGTACTGGTAGATGAGTGTGTATGTATGTTCTTCCGAGGGTCACAGGTGCTCGTCAGCATATCGTCAAAGGCGTGGTTTTGTCCAGCTACAGATTATTTATTTATTTATTTATTTATTTATGTATTTACTTATTTATTTTAAACGAACACAGTACTGTAAGTAGTGATGTAAACAGATGACACTGGATATTTCTTTCTGAAGTTACAAGACGCTATCTCTTACCGAAATCTTCAAAGATATGTGAGACACACCTGACAGGTGCTTTGGAGATGAGTACACTATCATTACATGATTACTTAACAACATTATATGACATTAACTTATAATGTCACTCCAGTGTTGTCTTATCTTTCGATGATGTACAATAGGTTACGTATCTTTGAAAAAAAAAAATAGAAAGCGAATGGGATAAATACAAGGCCACCTCTCTCTCTCTCTCTCTCTCTCTCTCTCTCTCTCCCTTCCTCCCCCCCGCCTTCATCGTATGGCTGTGCATGCACGCACATAAATACATGCTATTAAAACAATAAATGCCACTCTAAAACATCCACCGATATGAACTGACCAGACTATCATTATTAATGTTCAAAGAAGAGTTCTTGAATAGTTTTAGGTTCAGATTGAGTACACATCTGATTTAGTTTAAAATATGTGCAGTCATAAATTGTTTATATAGAGGGCTATGCTTTTGAACAAGAAAACATGATAACATTTTGTAAAATATGTAAAATTTCAGAGGTTGACAGAACTGTCATTTCATATCTGGTGGCGTGGAGTCTGTATCGGCTGCCAACGGTGCCCCCGAGAGCTGTTTCCGAGACGCAGTTAATGAAGATGGTTTACTGAAGAGTCGTTCTCATTTTAGAGTCTATAAAAAGACCGGTCATCTCGGCTCGCGGAGTGATGGCAGAGTGACAACACAGACCAACTCTTGTGTTTCGCCTGCTAGCGGATGGTTTTGTTCCAAAAAGGTCCAGATTCTATTCCTTTTCCCCTTTTTTTGCACATAATATGGCCTTGTGTTGAACGAGGTGAATTTTTCCTCAGATGGACGAGGTTGCTATGGAGAGCGGGTTGAAAGGATCACACTGATCTTGCTGATGAATGATTTGCCATACAGGAAAAGACAAATAATAGGGTCTGTTTTGTAAGATTGCAATAAAAAAGGACAGTACAACACAATCGCGCCCTTTGAATGAAGAGGATGCGCCGAGTTTGACTACTGTAGGCTATTGTGATATCCCGAAGTTTAGTGCATTTAACAGTCGGTCTACCCCATTAGTTCTCAGTTTTGCCTTTTACAGTTTCCATAATGGAGCGTCATATCCACCTTAACTCTTTAGAATAAATAAATGCATATCTCCTCATTACTGCAAATAGATACAAGTGCTATTCATCGTTAAATTGTTGCTCTTTTATTTTGCAAAAATTAAGTCTTCTAGGAAAAGAGCTCCCTAAAACTTATTGACGTCGTTTAGTTTGTCAGTTTTTATGTAATGGCGTTTTATCGACATGCGTCTTGTTTTTCGTATGGTTCATTTAAGACCTCTGTCATGTCATCTGATGTACCACTGTCCTTGTTTCTTAACCCCCACTTTCCAACCCCTCGCGCGTCTTTTCTCAGGATGCCATAGTTTCCGAGTCACGTGCTTTAATCTTCACGAGGCACCAGGGGACCCCACTCGACTTGAATATAATTATAGTTCAACGCCTCAAATTTTCGATCAAACCCGCAATTAACCGTGGGTCTTTAAGTGTACGGGGGAACGAGGGGTTCAAAAACAGACAGACAGAATAACAAACATGATATAGGCCTACATACATTTTAAACTTGTGACCCTGGTGGATCCACGAAATATTTCACACATGACACACACACTCTCTCTCTGAACTTCATTGCCATCAACTTAATCTACTTAGTGGCAAAAATGAAGTAGTTTTTTTTTTAATTTCAAAATGACAGCAAGTTTGCACTCAAATATGCTTCAAAACTTGACACTTAAGATTATTCAGTCGTCAAATAAAAATCATAAGCCAATATAATTTAAAGTTACCCTACGTGAAAACAGTGAAACATTAAGGTCGATAACCAAATGTCTTTGAAAGAACTTCTCACAGTCAAATATTTGACTAAACTGATGAAGTCTTGCATTAGATTTTATATTTTAATTCTTACCCACAGTTTCACTGTCATTGTATATCGCGCGGATTATTAGCCTATAACAAATTTTATTTAATGCCACCTCTATAAGTTTTACAAGAATACACAGGGGCGGTTCTGTTAAATCTGTAGACAGAAATCAAATCAGTTGTATAATACTGCATTCGTGAGGTTGAAACACAGTTGCCATGTAACTTTTTGTTAGTAAAAAACACCACTGCTTATCTTACCAGAGTGGCATATTTCCCATCCGTATTATAGTAAAAATAATGTAAATATACGCTAGTCTATATGACAACGTGAGGATTAATACTGCATAAATATAAAGAGGGTTTAAACGTTGCATTTGTGTCGTTTCGTTCGTGTATTTATTACTTAGTGTAAAACAGCAAGACAAAGCTACTCCAGAATGCGACCAGAATGCTGGGCAATGTTAAAGAACTAAATCCTATTCAATTTGCATGTGAACTTGAGAAAAGCTTCAAACTCATATCTGTAAAACATTTAAAAGTTTAAAATCTGGTCCTTGAATTAGTTTTATTTCTTTCGCGCGCTCTCTCTCTTTGAGAAAGTTGTTAGTAGTTTAAAAAAGTTTTGACTAAATTAATCTTTAAAACTAGAAAGTTAGCCCAGTGAAAATCTCTCTGTCGAGCGATTTTTTATTGATTCCTTGGTTCCTAACAAATCTTTTTGACAGACATGCGTAATAGGCACCCGTGCTGCGCTTGTAACCAGACGTTTACAGAGACCAAAACGTCCTGTGCTTTTCAGGTATCTTTCTCTCTTTTTGGCTAATGAACTCAGGCGATTCCGCCAGCTTCCCATGGGAATGCAGGGGGGAATGTTTCCCTTTCGGTAAAAAGGTGTGCGCTCTCTCTTTCCCCATCTCTCGACTTATCTTTGGGCTAATTAGGCGGGGCTGTGGAGACGCAAGCATGAATATTCATGCCAAGACACCGGGCGTGCAATTAGCAATGGAAAGAGTTCCGAACTTCAATCCCCGGCCAGCGTAGAACGAAGAAGAGACTGAGATACTTTCCCCCCCCTCACAGCGAATGGCTCTGTGGTGTGCAGCCAAGCGGTGTTTGAACACAACGAGTGTGAGAAAACGAAGACAGAGAAACCAGACATTCTTACCTAGTTAACACTCTGCACAATAAGTAAAATCTGACGGTAAAGCCGGCTACACTGTCTATAAATAATGATTGCCAACAGTTTTAATTGCGGAAATCTTTCTTATACAGTACAAGGGTATAAGTGTCAGTATATGTGTTAAAGCAGAGGGCGAACCAAATTTGGTATTCATAAAAGTTAATGGAAAGTTATAAAAAACAACTACCGTTTCTTTGTAGAAAGAGGTGCATAAAACAACAAACGGAGAGAGAGAGAGAGAGAGAGAGAGAGAGGGAGAGGGAGAGAGAGAGTGAGAGCAACACTTGTAAATGAGTGAACAATGTCACATAAATAAATCGCAAAATCAGATTTTCAAGTGAACAATGGATCAGTAATTGAAATTCACTCAGAAATGAACTGCAATACAAAGATATTATAATCGCTGATGTAATACAATAAATAAACTAATGAATTAAAAAATAAAAAAGGTCAGTTAAAAAAAAAAAGCAAACCTCACCCAATAATTAACTGAATTATCAATAATGACATCTCACCCAGACTGAAGTGTCCTTCCCAAAAATCTCTCTTGCTCTTCCTAATCCTTCTCCTCTTCCTTACACACACACACACACACACACACACAAACACACTCTCTCTCTCTGTCTCTCTCTCTCTCTCTCCTGATTCTTCAGGAGGTTAGAGGCTTTAACCTGTGTGGCTGCTAGTCAGTCCACTGGGGCCTCAATCCTCTATTTTGAATTCAAGGTGATCTTTATCCCAACCCTCCCCACCTCCTGGGTGCACACGCTTGCCACTAGCTTCCATAAAGACGTGTTTATGTATGTATGCATGTACGGAGGAGAACGACGGGGGGGTGGGTGGGGTGGGTGGTGGGGGTGTTGCTTTTGGAGGGGACTGTGAGATAAGCTCTGGAATTTGTCCTACCTGAATATGGATGGCGACAGTAGCTTTTAGCGAGCTGCTGATAGAGAGGTAAACAGCTTGTGGGCTGAAGGGGTGAGATGCATGCACCCGAATACATTGAGTTTTTCATTGCCCTCCCTCTCTCTCTCCACAAAGCTCTATCAGCTTGATGTTGTTGTTGTTTTTTTTTTTCTTTACCCCCACACTTCCATTCCCCACCATATACGGCACTGTTTGTTTGTTTGTTTGTTTGTTTGTTTGTTTGTTTTTGGACAACCTATCTTTTAGCACTTCAGCCTGTTCTGACAGCCACTCGTACGTCACACTCTAAACTTAAGCAGAGATTATAGTTCTCCTAGCATTTAAACACAACATATGACTGATATGAGTGACCTTAAAATACTTTTTCAAAATCTTTCATAGCAATGAAATTACGATTCAGTGTTATACATTTTGCCACAACAGTGTAATATACACATTTTTTTTTTAATCCAGTGTCATTTGTTAGTTGTCTTCTTCTTCATAATTCTTCTCCATTTATGTGTATGTACAGTTACCACCATCCTAATGCTTAACAGTTCTCTTTCTCTTTTTCTGCAGGATGAGCAGAACACTGGATCCCTGGATACTGCTGTTAATTTGAATTAGACATGTGCTATCAGGGTAAGTTTTCAAATCTCTATCTAAGCATTTGCCAACAGAGAGCACAGACAACTTACACAGTCTTACATATTTAAATACTTTAATATAACACAAACACACATGCATACACACACACACACACACACACACACACACACACAAACATACACACACAGAAACAGATAACTGTAACATACTTTAAATTCAAAATCATTTAAATGTCTGATTACCGCCTGTTATCTTTTGAAATTTTTACTTTTGCTAAAATTCATATATAAAAAATACATATAAATAGATTCAGACATTCATTAACTTCACAAGTCAGCCTATTGCTAACAACATTAAAAAGAGTGAGTCCAAGATTAACATAGCTTTAAATGCATGTAAGGGCTGAGTAATTATGCAGCAGATTTCCTCACGCTTTAAATGGCATGATATTAGCTTAGAGAGGCAGGCATGTCGTTATCTCGCTTTTGCTTTGACTCAGTGTTTTTGTTGTTTTGGTTCGCTGTGTTTTTACTCATTGTATATTTGTCTCAAGAAATGGCTTGATAATATTAATTTTTAAAAGATTAGTTCGTCTGGTTTTCTTGATACGTGATCTTTTATGAATTTGTTTTCATTTTTGTTTGTTTTCTTTATGTATGTTATATTTATGATGCTCATTTTAGGATTTGAGAGTGGTGTTTCAGGATTTCTATCGGCAAGCTCTCAAAGTTCCAGTGTAAATGCAATGTAATTCTATTAACAACATTGTTCCTGAATAATGACCGCAGCGTGATGGTATAATTACATGAAAATGCTTGATAAAAGTCCCTAGATACAAATTTCCTTTAAGTATTTTCAGGCCCTGAAGGAAAATCATGCAAATAGATTACATGGTGTGTACACAAACATTCAGGAAGTGCTGCAGAAAATTCTTCTTGAATTGCTTAATTATTTTAGCACTCTCTAGTAAGTGGGTCCAACGAAACCAGTCTTGTCACCCTGGTGTCAGTCATGCTGTGAGCCACGGAAAGTTCCAGAGATGCTCTCATTAATGCTTGTACCATATCACGTCCAGAGGCCCTCTCCAAAGTTATTAATGAGATGCTTCCTTTTAATTAGATAGTAATTCATGTTAATGCATGCCTAATGGAGCTAAACTATCCCCTTTGGTCACTGCGTGTCTTTCCGCTGTATTTACTGGGCTCTGTCTCTGTGTTTCTTTTTCTTTCTCTCTTTTTTCTCCCTCCTTCGGTTTTTGTGGTTTCCGTATTCTAGAAGGGACCTTAAAGACAATAAACTCACAAAAAAATAAATAAAAAAAAAAAACAACATCTGCATGAACCAATCAGAAGTCTCTGTCTGAGTCTATGAAAAGTTCATGCCCGGGACTGAACACCCTGTATGTCTTACTCTCATGTTAAACATAAACACAATGCCACGGTCATGACTTGTTCGCCAACACAAAGGTCGCGACCTTACATGTTAGATCGTATAAAGTTCCTATGTATGAGCGCCGCTGTGTTTGCAATTTGTTTAAAGACATCTCTTTACAGCATGCGGGCGGGGAAAAGCCATTTTTACGTGATCCCGATGTTAAACGGAGACAAAGGCGACGCGCCAAAGACTGACCAGATGGACCGGCTCTCACCAAACGGAGGTCATGACCGTAAGGTGACCGTTTCTGTCTCCTGTGTCGTCTGCGTCCGAGTGCTTGCCGGCAGACTCAATCGAGTTTGCAGCCGCAGACGTTGTTTTAATTGTGGATTGACCAGTCTGAGAGCTGCGTGTGTTGGGGTCACTTAAGATAGCAGAGGTAAAATCACCAGTCTCCAGCCATAAGACAGAAAGAGTAAGAGAGAGAGAGAGAGAGGGAGAGAGAGAGAGAGAGAGAGAGAGAGAGAGAGAGAGAGAGAGGGAGAGAGAGAGGGAGAGAGAGAGAGAGAGAGGGAGAGAGAGAGGGAGGG
>NC_044502.1:40640021-40667521 GCF_902362185.1 Chanos chanos
TGAATGTCCAGCAGAACAAGCAAAACAACCAGTTACCCCATGCTGATCTCAGTAACCAATCATGGTCAGATGGTTTAATAAAAAAAATTAGAATGAAATGTATGTACTTTCAATGCAATAGCATAACTGAAGTCTTCTAAAATGCGTACAACTCTTTTTTTTTTCTTCCTGAGAGAAATAAGATTTTAGCAAACAAATTAAATGGCTGTTGTTAGTAATTATTCCATAAATACAGAATTGAAAAGGACATGTATAAAATGAGTTTTCACAATCATATGTTTTCATTTGTGTGAAATGGAAGGATATTATTTCATGTGATATCAGTGAATGTTTTCACCACCTGAGTGTAAAATTAGAAACCATTTTCTTTTTTTTTTAAGTTCATTAGTACCGTTATAAAAGCTAAAAAACAAACAAACAAACAAGCAAAAAAACAATACAAATGCACTGAGGGCATTCTCGTGAACTTAAAAATGTATTTAAAAACCATTTTGCTCAGTAATTTTTTTATCCATTTTGAAAACCAACTATGTTTGTTCAATGACTACCATACACACACACACACACTCTCTCTACAACATACTATGTCAATCTTTTTTTTTTTTAACCAATACGGGTCGGAATAACAGAAGAATAAGTCCTTGGATTTTGATGTGTGAGGGGCACACACTTGCCCTCCTCCTCTCTTCATCCCTCCATCACCAAAACGGAGAGGAGTGGAAACTGCTCCCTCCCTGATGAAAGGGGTCCTGTGATCGCTACAACAACAAAGGGCCAGGCCGGCTGTGTTTGGAAGAGCTTTCTCTTTCTTCTTGTCTTCCTCCTACTCCATCTCCTCTTCTCTTCTCTCCTCTCTCTCTGATCTCTCTCTCTCTCTCACTCTCTCTCTCTCTGTCTGTCTCTCCTTCTCTCTATCTCTCCCTGCCCGGTGCCATTCAGTGGCACAGCCTCTCAGTTCTTCGTTAGGTTGGTGATACAATCAGGGGGACGGAATTAAAAATCAGAGGGCGTCCTTGTCACAGGCACCCAGGAATGGCGCACTTTGATGTCTCCTCACAAATTTGAAATTCATATGTTGTCACACTTCATTTTATTCTCTCCCGTTTTTTTTTCTCTCTCTCTCTCTCTCTCTCCCTCTTTTTTTTTTTTTTTTTTGTAGTGAGGGGGGGTGAAGGGGGGGGGGCGGAGGAGATGTGATTGCAGTCATGTACTATTCAGTCTAAAACACAAAGAGAAGTCATTGTAAGAAACGTTATCATCCCTGCGCCTTTCTTTTATTTTTCATGTTTTAACATCGTTAGATGGGAGGGAAGACACAATGAATCATTTAATGGCCGTTTGATTGGAGGTGGGCTGGAGGGGTGCCGCTGGGGTTTGGGGACATGACGTGGTGGGCGAAAGGGAGGGAGAGAGGTGGGATGGTTCCTACTTTGATGGCACGTCAAAAACCAGAGCCAAGAATGAGCCTCAGACGGGCGAACGCCACGCGCTTGCCCCTTTCAGCCCCCCTCCCTTTGTGAAAAAACAAACAAACAAACAAACAAACAAACAAACAAACAAACGCATGCATAACGCAAACAAGGCCTACCGTTCCATCAAAAAACCAGTGGAAACGCAAGACGTCAGTTTGAAAGTAATCCTATTGAGGCAAAGAGGAAAAACATCGAAAGAAGAAGAAGAACTTCGACGTGAGATCAGTGAGTTGTGTGGGGATAATTCACTATTTAACACGCACCAAGACCATAGATCAAAATGATCGATAATTAGCTGGCGTGTGGAAAGTGTGCGAGCCGTCATTATTATATTAAGGCTCGTCCGTCTCGTGTCTCTAGAATGTTCTTCGGAAAGGAAAAGGAAAGTCTCCAGCCTCAATGACCTCCCCAGACAGTTACAAATGGGTGTGAACGTGGAGCTGGATGGATACATGGGGGGAGGGTATCGTCCCAATGGTCTCTTGTACCCCCTTCTCTGTCATCAATCTCTCCACGTGAGCCCCCTGCCCCCCCCTTTTTTTTTTCCTCTTTTTCTCTTGAGCCCACTCCCCAAGGTGATGGCACCGTCTCCCTCCCCTCCCTCATCTTTTTGCCTCCTCTTCCTCTCTATGCGGCCCAGTGCCTCCTCGCTCCATCTTTATGCTTGGAAAAAAAGCCTCCTCACTTTCCTTCTCTGTTCTGGTGACAAATGGGTTTTAATAAAAACTGACAGAGTGATGAAATTAAAAGTGCATCCCATGGCCGACCAATTGCCACGGCTGCTCAATTACAGTGTGTATTTCAATATTCTTTCCCTTTTCAACGCTCAGCTAGTGTCTTACATCACTGTTGCGGTAATTTTATTGGATTCGTCGTTTGGACTAGATCATTGTACGTATAAGCCAGCGTTACAGCAGACGTTGAGGCGACCGTACGCGTGTTGTCCTTGCCCGATGCCGTACCCCTTATAAAACCTGCTTACGCTGACCTTATTAACAGATATTGCTGTGATTTCCCAGGCTACCTCATTATAGATGGGATCGTAAAAAAGAAAAAAAAAAGAAAGAAAGAAAGAAAGAAAGAAAGAAAGAAAGAACAGGGTGTGTGGGTGTGTGGGTGTGTGGGTGTGTGTGTGTGTGGGGGGGGGGGGGTGTTAGTGGTCAAAAAACGTCATGAAAAAAAAAAGAAACGAGTGCGCGTCTTTCCGAGGGAAACATCCCAGAAGGACTAACCGACACAAGCCTAAGCCGCCCGTTTCTCTCCCCTTCTTTTTAGAAAAGAGAGTATTGTTTTGGTGGATTATGGAAGACTTAATCCTCCCTAATTTATAATCTGCCTTATTCATGCAGCATGCAAAAGTCTGGGAGGGAGGGGTCGTGGGGGGGAGGTAAGACCCAAGCCCTCCATTTGCGTGAGGGCCAACAGAATGAGTGAGGGGGACTGTGTTTTCTAACAAAAGGGTTATGACACTATTGGGGGAGACATGACACTATCACAGAAGGAGAAGGGGGTTGTTGCACTTACAAATCTCAGAATCCACCTACATAAGACCCCCTTCCAAGTAAAGATGCAATGTATGATGTGGAAATACACAACACTTCTGGGACAACACGAACTTTACATATGGAATCTTAAGTTAGACTTTCACATCGACAAACTTATTGCTGTTGAGACAAGGACTGCTAAAGGTTTTTGTTCGGAATGTGATATGCAAGCACTCCAAAATATGATCCTTAAATCCTTGTTCAAACCTGTATACTGAAGGATTGTCCTACGAGGAGTTGTATTTTTGCTTTACTGAAGTTGAAATCCATTCTAATAATAAACTTTGCTTCAACAAACCAATATTAATCATTCGGTTGTGACATTGTCGCTCATTTGTTCACTCTGAGCCAGTATGTGTTAGATTTTAATGCATTTTGATAGATGAACAGGTATTAGCCGCCACCGTAGGGCTCAATCGGACTTAATCAGCAATTATGTGGCATAGCCATTGTTCTGTAGAAAGCTGGACGCAAAAATAACTCGGCTGGTGGACAAAAACGACTACAAAAATTCCAGTTGGAGGCACCCAAACAAAAACGTAAAGACATTGCTATGTAAGATTTTATGACATTCTAGCATGAACCAGCACCAAGTGTTTTTTTTTTTTTTTTTTTTCTCTACGAACACAAACTTGTATCTGTTTAAGGGTAGCGTTAGAGAGTTTAGTCATGCTAATGCGAGAAAGAGAGAGACAGAGAAAAGGAGGAGTGTTGTCAGGGGTTTTGAGGGAATTGAAAGTTGCACTGGCCATTGATGAAAGAACCTTGGATGGGTTCCAGTGAGATGGAGTGCTGGGGGGGGGGGGGGGGGGGTTGGGGTGGAGTTAGGGGGGTGGGGTGGTCGCTTGGAGAGGGGCCAGGCAGTAGCTTTTGTGCTGGCTGCCGCCACATTCCAATCGGGTCCAGATATTTATATCCTTTTTGTAATTGAAAGGTTGACTTGTGAGCCATCTGCAAGTGTACCCCCCCCCCCCCTTCATCTCGACCCCCTTCATCTCGACCCCCTCACCCCCCCCCTCCCCTCCTCAGTCTTGAGCAGCCAGAACTGATGTCCAAGAACTAAGCCACATGTAGCTTACGCTGCCAGTGTCTTGCTTTAGAATGCCACTGAACCAAAGAGAACCGGCTTTCTCAATCGAACAGATTAGAACAGATGCAATGACCCACAAACGCAAAGTAAATGTCTTAAAATTGTATACTCATTTAAAAGGTTAGTTTCATATTTATGTTGTGGTACTTTTAACACATCATTTTCCCGTAGTGTTTTTTTTTTTTTTTGGCTCAGTGAAGAGAATATGTTCATAATAATCGGTATGACAAACTCTGTATCTCCTTTCCGTGTTTGTTCAGAAGCTGCTTATATGAACATATGTAACTAGTAAATGCACATGTAAAACACCATAATTATCAGACTTCAGGAAATCAAAACAGTGTGAAAATAAAACAATTATCATATAAAAACATTTTTTTTTTGCTTTGTACATTATCAGCACATTAATTATGTATTCATTTACAGGTGTATCGTGTGCCTTTTAAACGTATGTTAAAAATACACCGTTAGCTTTGTATCTCAGAGCTCTGACTCTTTGTAAAAGTTGACCTGCTGAAAGGCTTTAAAAACGTGACTGTGCTTCGTGGCGTGATTCTCTGGGAGGCAGGGACTGCTCTGGGACATTTAGTGGGCGTTTATCCAGCTTGGCCACATTTGTAAGACGTGTTCTGGGTTTCTGTGCCAGCTGGCATAAAAAGAGAAAAAACACATCACCATGTTCATTCATGACCCCTGGCTGAACAATGCTCTCAGTGCAGTACTTACAGGGTACTTTTTCTCCTCTCTGCTCTCAGTCTGATGAATCTTCTTTTTTTTTTTTTCTAGAACATTCTACAGTCAAATAAAAAAAGTAAGAGATCAGCATTTAAGATAAATGAGATTCTAAAGGTGAGATAAAATAGATTAGAGACACTTACCTTCTGGTCTCGAGAAAAATATAGGGCTTCCAGAGCTTGGCGTATATTAAAAAAATACCCCTGTACTCTTAGACTTCTCCTTTCTATTAGGGATAATATTGAAATGAAAGAAATGTCTTCTAGTCTCCAACCTCCTGCTCAGCAGTAGACATCATCAAACACTAATGCTGTGAGACTGGTATGTAAGATGTGGATGAATTGCTTTATATGCTGAAACATGACTCTACATTCCAAACGATTCTCCAGGTCACATCAATTTTTAACAGTAACTGATGGTGTTGCGATGATCGCCACCTTTTTTACTTACACTTTTACTTAGAATTTTCATTCGCTGAATCATGTTTCGCTTTACAATGGATTCTGTTTCTGTTTAGTGAGGGACACTCTGCAGTCCTCTTCCTGTGAGATAAATGGAAGTTAAACAAAACAACACTTCTCCAACAGAAAAACACCTTTTCAAAATGAACTGGTATAGCCCCATTAAATTTATTAAGCACAACTTATGATTCATAAAAGAAAGGAGACGCTAGTCATTGCCACTTGAAGTTTCCGAAAACCTGTACCTGTTCAACCGATGAATCTGTGTTAGTATGTTTATTCATTTTAAAAGGCATCTTTCTGTCATTTTTCTTCCCTGGTCTATAGGCAGAAAACAGGGGAACAATGGAACTGAATTGAAATAGACGTGTCTATTACGCTCTTGTAAATCACATTGCGTGTCTTTTAAAATGTCTTTGCGGTAACGCTGCCTTTCATTTTATACCATGCCATCAAACATTACATCAGAAACATTCCAAAACCCACACAGAACGTCTGGTGTAAATTATGGATACTTCTCATCACACACTCCAGCGTGTTTGGGTGGAGCCTGCTGGGTCAGTTTCAGTACTTAAGCACTGGCCATTTGAATTTGCATTGTCTCGAAAAAGGTTTCCATTTTGTGCTTTGCCCAGTGTCTTCGTGAGTAACGTAAGCATTACCCTTACATCAAAGAAAACCTTGCGAGAAAAGAAGCAGATAATTAATCAGCTCTTCATTAGTGGGTCTTGTATGTTATGTACAGTCCTTAAGACATTACATGCTCAAAAGGGAATGTACATACGCGAGCTGGTCCCTAGGTGCCGTGGGCGTCCCCTCATTAAAACCAATGGGAGTTTGCATGAACCCTTTGACCTTGCGTACCACATACAGTAATGGTGTGACGGGGTGCACTATTTAGTTTACTGTACATGCCAGGAGGCTGATGCACTGTTTTATCTTCAAGAACTGAGGGACCCACCCACAGGGAAAAGGCTTCAGGCTGGTGAGGTTACTGTTACTTCCTGGCAGTGGTGTGTATGGCCTGATGAAGGCAGCGTTCCAATTTGTCATCCACTACAGGTGGTAGTATGGGCCCCTGGACCTCTGCCCAAGACAGGGAAAAGGTCAGGGCTACAGCATCCAGGAAGAGGTCGAGGGAAGCTGTAATTGACCTTCCTAGAGAGCAGGCAGAGAGAGAGAGAGAGAGAGAGAGAGAGAGAAAGAGTAACAGGCAGCAGGGAGAGAAGAGAGGAGAGAGAGCAGATACAGCAAGAGTGAGAAGACGACTTACCTTTTTCGAAAAGAACTGGACAAACTTTAAAAAAAAAAACAAAAAAAACCCTCTTTGAAATGTATATGCAGAGTTGAAATAACTGCTTACCACGGTACAGCTGTTTCCTGAATTATATACAATAAGGCTACAAATCTAATTAAAGCTTGTCCCCTTCAAGTCACTCTGTTATAAGTAAGTGGGGAATTTCAATGGCTGTTGTTCAATGAAAGCCCTTTGTAATTTCAGTGTTTAGTCTCCTTAATCTCACTTTGACCACATCAAAACGAGGTGAGTGAAATGTAAGGAAAAGAACTACAGGAGGGATGTTGTATGAATTGTAGAAATCCACTTTGTCGCAGAGCCAGGACACATACCTGTCACGGCAAACAGTATCACACATGTGGGCCTAATTTGGTACAACATACGCACACTTATATCACCAAAGATTAATGTAAATCACTGTGAGAGCATACACACAGCAAACTTGTCATTTAACCCATCCAACACACCAGTAGCGAACACACACCAGACACAGCAGGTTAAGTGTGCTGTGTGCCCTCACCCAAGGGCACACAGCCATGGATGCCAGCCCTGGGAATCGAACCGGCAACCCTTCGGTCACGAGCCCGGTTCTCTAACCTCTCCACAGCTGCCCACAGAAAGGGTGCCTCAGCCCGGCTGCCTGCTCCTCTGTCTGGTGGTAAAGTGATACCTCCGACGGTGGCTCCTGTCGGCACCACTCCCTGCAACATTGTGTCCTACTTTTCCTCTTCACAGCTATACAAATTCACTCCAACGATACCACCTTGCTCCTCTCAGCTTCTTCTCACTGTTCATGTGTGAATATGTAAACAATGGTGCCAGCACCGCTGTGACTCGTGAAACCGCTACACTGAAACAGCTGAAATATACCTTTTCAAATAACAGTTGTACTCAGAGAAAAAAATAAACATATTTATTTTGAGTTAGTCTTTTGCTTTATTACAGTACTGAAAAACAACACATTTGTGGAAAAGCGGTCATATCAGACTCTGTTTAGTCACTTGATTTCAACAAAAGCATTTTTGCGTTCCACGTACAACATTTACGATAACTTAAACTTTTATGCTACTAAAGAAGCGGAAAACTCTGGAGGCCAACCAGACGAGTCTTAAACCGTACAGCAACCCAAAACATACACAAAACATTGAGTCCTCTGTCTTCCCTCAAACACGATCACCATCAGAAAGTCATTCAAAGACTAAACCAGTTTTTTGCTCAAAAATCACCCATGGAGAGCCTATAGTTATTGTTAGACATTAATGAACATGGCAATTCTGTGCACATTTACCTGTCAGGCTGACTTTTGTTTGGTCCTCTGACTAGAATGATGAATGGAGTTCAGAGAGATGGAGAGAGTCTTTGAAAAGTGTCTGTCTTTGTGAGAGGATGGATGGATGGATGGATGGATGGATGGATGGGTGGATGGGACAGGTAATTCTCCCCTGCACTTCTCTCTCTGCTCCATCCCTTTGAAGCTCTACTTTTTCCTGAGTGGTGCTGGACAATGGGTTTTATTAGCATTGGCGGTGTGGAGTTGAGGATGCAAAGCTTAGAGCGAGCGAGAGAAAGAGAGAGCGAGCGAGAGAGAGAGAGAGAGAGAGAGAGAGAGAAAGAGAGAGAGAGAGAGAACCCAAACACCCTATTGAGACAGAGTGAAGGCTTTGGATTCGAGGAGCCCTCAATTCTCCCGGCTCTCGATTGCACAGCTTCAAAAGAACTAAAAGCCTGTTGCACTTTGTACCCTCCTTTTCTTTTTATTTCTCATATTAAAAAAAAAAAAAAAGTTTGTTGTGATAGCTCTGCTTGAGGAAGCAGACTATGTGAGGACTGAGAATTTAGGCCTTCTCAGAAAAAAGATTGGCAAGATTCAAATTTCTCACTCTCTGTCTCTGTCTGTTTGTCTGTCTCTGTCTCTGTCTCTGTCTCTGCCTCTCTCTCTCTCTCTCTCCCTCTGTCTCTCTCTCTCTCTCCCTCTCTTTTATTCTTCTTATCGGCTATGAGGCATTCTCTGAACTCAGAGGTACGTATAGGATTTTAGTGCAAAGAGGCAAATTGATACACTGGATCTATGAGGCATCTAGTTGCCATGACAACCTGGGGGGAGGTAAACATAAACACGGTACAGGAGTTGAGCTCCTGAGCCGGAAGTCCAGCGAGGATACTACCTCCTTCTTCGAGAGGAAAAAGGGAGGGATCAGTTTAGGGTGGTTTAAATAATTAACAAGCCATACGTGTTTATTAGTCTCTGATACAGTCAGGAAAAAAAAAACAAAAAAAAAAACAAGCGTAGACTCTGATTCTCTTGGGATGCTATGTATCCTCACAGTGATACTGCTGCAGGAAAAGCCTGCTGAGGGATGGGTTGTTCTCTTTGATTGGGGTGAATGCGCGTTGCCCACGGCACCGGAAGATAAACTGGGGGGGGTGGGGGGGGTGGGGGGGGGGACGAGATGACTTTAGCCTCTGTCCACTTTACCTGCAAAATATCTCCACATCAGCATTAATGCTCTTCCCAGAAATACACATATGCATGCACAGGCGCGCACACACACACACACACACACACACACACACACACACACACACACAGACACACGTGCACACACACACAGACACGCACACACACACAGACACACGCCTCTGGGAGAGGGGTAGAACAGGACAAAGAAAGCCATGCACACAACAGATCATCAGAAATACAGCATCATTCTTTCCTGCCCTATACAATTAATTTCTGTTTGTTTATTTGCAATTCAAGATCACGTCGTAACTAAAGTCAATCACAGGAGTCCTCACATCAAACAGACACTGCTGAGGACCAGACAAACAGATCAGGCAGGGTTTTTTTTGTGTTGTTGGGGTTTTTTTTTTTCTTTTTCAACAGTAACACATTTAACACATGCTTACAGACAGATGAGATGGTCGTGAAACAGTGGCCATCACAAAATGCTTTTTTCATGTTTGGTTTTTGCCATAAGCTGCTGACCTGCAATTGCCATTTATTCACAGGTCAAACTGACACTGACGTCCTTAGGGAATACAAGACAGAATAAAGTACAGCCTTTACACTGAATTAAAAAAAAAAAAAAGAAACAAAAAAAAAATATGCTCTCTCAGGAATACGGGAATGCCTCATGGGTATGATGAAAAGAGGAAAAGAGGGTGTTAAACATATAGAGAGTGAGAAAAGGAAAGAATTAAAGAAAGAGGTACATGTGTGAGCACAAGAGGAGGAGATATATATATATATATCTAGAGAGAGAGAGACAGAGAGAGAAAAAGAGAAAAAGAACAGAGAGGGTTTGATATGATTTCAATGGAATGTTTGTTGACACTGATTCATGGCCTGAGGCCTGGGGATAAATGATTGAACAGCATGTCTGTCAAAGGCAGAGGATTTCTGAGAGCTCCTCTTTTACTGGGTGCTTTTTCGCTGGAGGGAAGGTAGCAGTCAACTAATTGACAGAGAATTAACCATGAAACACACTAAGCGCTCCCCCTCCTGCACAAACTGCTGCTTTTTCCTGTCTGTGTGTGTGTGTGTGTGTGTGTGTGTGTGTGTGTGTGTGCATGCGCAAGCACCAAGTTACCCCTCTCATCACCCTCCTACGCACTGTAACTCATAAACACAGAGCCGTGTAAATTGAACAGACGTACACACGGTGTTAACACGTTTTTTTTGCAAAACCACCAGAGTTTAAGGAAGAAGTTTAACTTTTCTAAATGGCTTCCCACTCCTGCTTCTGTAATTTTGGCCACAAATCTTGGTCTCCATTACCAAGGCTCCAAGGCTTCTCTTAAAACTTGGCATAAAAATCGATTTGTTTTCATTTAAAAAAAATTTGCCGAAGTTGGTCAAGTTGCAGTGTATGGATATACAGTAGCCAAATCTATGCTTGTCACATTATTGAAAGACAAAATACTGGTTGAACAATTCCGGTATGAGTTAGAATGATCGTGTTTTGACACCTTTGCTGATGCCCCAGTCACAGAAGAGTATCATGGAACAATATTTTTACTTTTGTTATTTTGTCACGTAGCACGTGTAGATCTGACACCACAGAGAACACGATGAATGAAAACATTGCCTTTATTTATGTGTCATAGGAGAAAACCAACTTAACTTTTATTGGCGTATAGCACGTGAGTGCATTTTTGGATGTGTGAAATGATGATTGACGGATACAAAGTAGTTCAAGTTCGCTGTTACAAGCCCTTCAGCAATAAATAAAAAAAACAACAACAACAACAACAACAACAACATAAGCTGTTCCTGATCATGGAACATAGCCACAAGCAAAATCTTCTCTGCTAATTAGGTCTTGGACCTAAAAGACCAAAAAACAAATGACTAAGCAGTGTGGAGTTTGTATTTTGACCAGCTCAGGGTGTCTGGATGTCCTTGTGATGGACCTGAGGAGGGGTTTTGGGGTTAAGGGGCGGTTGGGGTTGGGGGTGGGGGGTGGGGGGCGTCTATTGCTGACTATGGACCAATCAGGGAAGTCTGTGCTGTCAAGGGCTGTGGAGAAAGAAGGCAGGTGTAGTGGTTTTGAGGCGTGCACACACACACATACACACACACACACACACACAGCAGGTCAATTATCCTCCTCTGAGAAAAGAAGACCTGAATGCCGACACACTCATTTTACACAGCAAAGACCATTAACGTCTCCTCCTATACCGCTTGGCTCACGTGTGTCCACAAAGTGACAGAATACGGCTATCCTGGCATTACCGTGGGCCGTGGACTAACCGGCACTCGGCGGCTAGAGGGAGAGAGTGCTCTTTTTTTTTTTTTCCCAGAGAGACTCGTTTAAGGTGTAGCACGTTTTGGCCTCAGGCAGGGAGTGAGAACCATCACACACCTGTGGAAGGAAAAACTAAAGACTGAGAAAGCTCTGCTGAGAGCATCAACCTCTCAAACTGCCCAAAGGCATGCCACAGAGAGAGAGAGAGAGACAGAGAGAGAGAGAGAGAGAGAATGAGACAGACAGAGAGAGAGAGAGATAGAGAGAGAGAGAGGGGGTCTGTGTGTGTTGCTTTGAGTACACTCATACATTTATCACCACACTCACAGCAGTCTCTCTGTAGTCTCTTGCTTCCTGTGTGTTTTTTTTTTTTATGTGTGTGGTCTCCATGTCCTTGCCAAATATCATAGACACAAAACACACACACACACACACACACAGTTGCAACAAGTACATAAAAAACTCTGTCGTGTTGAGTGGTACTGGTTGCATGAAGAGTATGACACTCAGCATATTATGACCCAATAGTGATGCTTTGTAAGTAATGTAATAATTATAATAATAATGACCTTTAGAAGGAGGCCTTCATTAAACTGTCAGTTAGTTGTGACAGTGAACAGGGGAAGGCTTGACTCATGTGCCTTTGTGTTTATGCTCCACAGGCTGCTTCCATATGGCACACTTCACTGTCTCATGCCAGTATGGATTCAAATCTGTGGCTTTATACTCATTTGCATTTGGCAAGATCCACTGACTTGAATGTGAGACTGTGGCATGTCTGTGTGTGTGTGTGTGTGTGTGTGTGTTTGTTTGTGGTGTGTGTGAAATCTCTAGATCTCTAATGAAGGAGTTCATAATGCCCACTGCATTTGGGCCATTGGGGAGAGGAGAGAGAGAGAGAGAGAGAGAGAGAGAGAGAGAGAGAGATGAGTCCATCCTTCCAGTCAGTGCTCCTGAGCCTCAGCCACACCTCCGCTGCATGGGTAGGCATCATCCCCTACACACACACAGAAACACACTCATTTATAAAAGAGAGAGAGACAGAGAGAGCGAGAGAGAGAAGAGTGGTGTGTCTCTGTACATTTGGAATCAGAGCATTAACTCTTACCCAGTGATACTGTCTTTCTAGCTCTCTCAGTTTCACACACACACACACACACACACACACACACACATTTGTGTAGGGGCAGCACTGTCTGTTGACAGACGAGAATTAAACAAATGTATCTGCGGGAGCTGGAGAATATTACACCCTTGGGACTTCATTTACCTCCCGCATATTCAGAGAGTTCTTCTGTGTTTTACAGCTTCCCATAATCCTCAGCGTGCCCGTACTCTGCGCGGCACTGTCTTTCCGTCCACCTCCAAATGCTGCCAGGGTTATTATCCACATCATTATGGGCATCACTGAGAATTCTGTCTGCCCTCACTCCGTTTTCCAGCCCCCCCCCCCCCCCCCCCCCCCCAAATCCTCCCGTTTTCCAAAAAGGTTACCAATACTTTTTAAGTTCAGTGTTATTCATCAATACAACAGACATTAAAAAACAAAAAACCAAAAAAAAAAGTTACATTTGCTGTGCCTTTTTAAAAAAAAAAAAAAAAAATCACACTATGGTGTTTTAGCCTCCACGTGCTGAAAAGGTCACCCGTAGTCTCTCCCTTTTGTTGTTTTATTTGGAGTTCCTCTCACCCATTGTGTTAACAAGTCATTAAAAATTGACAGAAATAATGCAATGGAAGAGAAGAGAGCAAATGCATATGTTTGGGAGGCATTATTATTATTAAATAATCATGTTTGTCTCCTAAATTGACAGTGACTCGTACCACAATATCAGTAATTAGATGAATTATTGATGCAGGACAACCGAGTGAGTGGTCGACAGAGTAAATGGAATTGCCAAATCCAATTATCGTCTATCTTTTTTTTTTTTTTTTAAGAGTGGCCCCATTAGAATTGTCACTTAGATGCCCAAATGGCGGCACTAATAAAAGTGCAACTAGCACTTAAGCGACTTAATTAATAGTAAGATGATTAATATTTTAATTGCTGGGCATTAAACACCCAATGTGCTTGGGAGAGAGAGAGAGAGAGAGAGAGAGAGAGAGAGACAGAGAGAGTGTCTGACACAGGCAGAGCACTCAAGGATGTCACAAAACTGAAAATCTTATTGGAAGAACTCTAACATAATCACTGTAGCAAAGCTTGCAGTACCATACCACTTCAGGTTTACTACGAACGGGAGCAACGACTTTTACCGCAAGGTCGATGGCATTGTTCAGGCCTTGCTATTCTTTGAAGCGGCTACAAAATAGTAGGCTTGTGTTTTAATTTTGAGAAGGATAAAGTCAAAAATAGTAAAAATGGACAGCAGCTGAAATGGATTGCACTTACGTGTTGGTCGCTTCCATAAGCTTGGAGGCGAACTGCAGCCTTTGTTCATTAGCTATTAGGCCTTTATTGCGCAATAACCCTGTGAAACATGTAGCATATCTGCGACTGACAGTTATAACTCTTTTGTGACTTCACTAACAGATAAATGGATTTGTTTAGTCCCTTAAACGTCCTGCCTTGAGCATGGTGATGTGTTTCTTTGACATTACCTGATACTGTGGTGGTAGTGAGAATGGAATCATGAGTATTAGATCATTCTTTATTTAATTTGAACATAAATTTTCAATTGTTGGGGGTACGATGCCATACTTGTTTGCTTGTATTATGTGAAATCCATCTACGCCTCTCTCTGTTTGGTCCGTCACCCCTTAAAAATTGACTGGTTTTCTTCTTCTGTCAAAGATTCAGAGTGTCCCTCGTGTAGGACACATGCTGTTAAAACCACACCGCTGCCAAGCTTCTAAGTGGACGAGATAATCACTGCAAATGAACTACCTCCCGCAACCACAGGCAGTCCGCGCTGTTCTTGCATCTGGGCGCACTGTAGGGTGATAAACATCAGGATGGACAGACGCCAAAATAGCATTCTTCTCATGGAGCTCTCCGCATTCATCCACCCCTCATCCCTCCGTCTTGGAAATGCCCATTTCAGCCATGCATTAAAAAACAACCCCCCCCCCCCCCCCCCCCCCGCCCTCTTTCTCTCTATAGATAAACAAGCCTGTAAAGCTCGAAAACATGACTGAAGCGCATCACAGACCTTTGATTACCCCCGCAGACGTAACAGGGGTGTAGTAAAGAAGCGGATTCGAAGTCAAACTCAAACTCAAACTCAAACAGAGATTGGCCCACTGGCTATACATCAACCTCAAACCCCAGCTACATGTCCTACCCCCCTGAGCCAGACGAAACACCCAGAAACAAACACCTGGAGACCGAGGGGTTCCTCGACTAAAACAAAAACATATTATTAATTCATTAGAGTCGTTTCATATCTACAACGCATCTTATTAGGAGAAGCAAATCTCTCATGGGATTCCCTTGTGCACTTTTAATTGATGAACAGAGAGTTTTTACAGGAATCATCTCAGTCCACGGAAGCCAGGGCAAGAGTCTTCAACTCACAGTAAATGTCAGTGGTGGGAAGGAGAAAAAGAGTACTATAATGGCCTAGATTATGGCAAATGGTAAGATGGTAAGGGGGTAAGGGATGGGGGGGGGGTTTACGAGTCCACGAAAAGAGCAAGGTTAACCGAAGCAAAACGAGAAATAAAGCGGAGGACAAATTGAGAAATTAGCGACGGTGCAGCGAAGAGTCTCAGAGGAATGAAGGCAGGGGCTAGACGCACGACCGTGTGTGGCAGCAGACAGCTGTGCTGGTAATTATCATCTATACGTTTAACAGACACTCTTATTCAGGTTAACCGCAAGCCAGTACAGCCTAGGCCTTCACCAATATCATGAAGCCAAGCACTGAATGAATCATGTAGGGGGAGGAGTGAAAGGGGAAGATTGATCTCTCACATTTGTAGAATGTTTTCACACCAATCAAAATAAACATCAAGTGAGATACAATCATCTAATATATATACATACATATATATATATCTATATGTTTGTGTGTGTGTGTGTGTGTGTGTGAGAGAGAGAGAGAGAGAGAGCGAGAGAGAGAGAGAGAGGGAGACAGAGAGAGAGAGAGATAACAGAGCAAAGTAACAGGAGGAAAAGTAATTCCAAGGAATTCTCAGGTCACATCAAATATATGTAGCAAAGTTGCATAACACCACTGGTTTGAGAAAGGGAATGTGTTTGATGTAGTTGTGTTTGAATAACAAGCCTTGGCAGGTGCATCTGTGTGGTTTTGAGGGGTATCATCTGTGTAAGACGGGCACTTGTTTATGTAATGAAGTCCTCGGAGAGCTGGTGTGACACACACACACACACACGCAGGTCTGGTCCTTTATGGTAAAACCCTGTGTGCCTGGTGACCAGATGTGGCACTGCTGTAGGATTCCGTCCAGAGGTGCTCTCACTGCAGTCTGCCAGCCAGTCTGGAAATGAACAGCTGCCTCTCACCATCTGTGCACAGTCTCTCTCTTTCTCTCTCTCTCTCTCTCTCTCATTCTCTTCTCTCACTCAGAGGACAAGGGATCCCGACCAAAAATACCATAAACATGTGGGAAAGCGCAGTGTATGTTGCTATGGTATACTGCATAAAAGAAGTCTGGGTTCTGATTATTCAGACACACACACACACACACACACACACACACAAACAGACACATTCGTGTACAATGTCTCTTGAAAGAGAAATTCCACAAATATGAAAATACATGTGAAATTTGTGAAGGGAAATGAGATTTTACCTACAAGTTGTGACCCAGACAGATTTGGCTTCAAATGATGCTGAAGAAAGCAGATGCCACAACTAGTCCGTTTACGCAGACCAAAGGAACAAATTAAGATACAAACTGATCTCGTACTTCGTGATTTCTTTTGCATTATGTGACAAATGGTTGCAATAATAGGATAAAACAAAAATGCAAATATTATAAACAAATACAGAAAGTAAATTCTTGCAGTACCACAGGCAATACTAACTTGCTTAAAAAAAAAAATTGTGCTTATTTTACAACTTATACAATGAACCAAACTTGCAGTTTGTCAGATCCTAGTATAAATAGTACATTAATGTAAGGACATGCATGCATATGAACACACACGTGCGTGCGCACACACACACGTACTCACACACACACACAAGCACACCAAACACACACATGGCCATGCGTCATAAGAAGGATGGAAGTGAGAGAGAGAGAGGGGGAGAGGGAGGGAGAGAGAGAGATGACTAATGTAAGTTGCTCCTGCTGTGTGTTGAGGATGAAACCAAGATTTAGCAGAGGAGAGGAGGTGCATGAGGAGTCCCAGGAAGAGAACACACACAGAGTCCAAGCTACTGTTCGCTCCAAATGTGCCAAAAGGTGCAGAACCGGAACAAGGCATTGGGCACTGAACCATCATTCCTTCCTTTTTTCTTTTTCTCCTTTTTGAAGACAGCAGGACTTTTTTTTTTTTTTTTTTTACATAAAAGTAAACAACGTTGCCTGCAGGCACAATTTTCCCAGCAACACAATAAAATGTGCAGTGAATTTATGATGGTCATCCATTAGCTCTTACCAAGGAAACATCACCCATATCTGTCGTTCATCATTATAATAGAGGGTTAATGCACCGAATTTACATAAAACACTCATATTGTCTGCATGAATTATTTACACCCTCAGCTGTGTTTTTTCTCTTTCTCTCTTTCTTTCTCTCTCTCTAATGCTCGCTCTCTCTCTCTCTCTCTCTCTTAACAGCTAGAGGTTCTCTGGCTGGATTCTTGTAGAAAAATTCTAACAGTAAATTCCTCCTGCGATGGCCATGTCACCTCCCTCTCTCTTTCTCTCTCTCGCTCACTCTCTCTCTCTCTCTCTCAGAACTCTATTTTATGTAGTCATAGATAAAGAGTAAATGGATGTCAATGACAAAGAACTCCAAATTATAATTATTATATCATATTATATACATATAATAGTTACAACTATTATATAATTATAACTATTATATTATAAATTACATCATATACTACTATATAACTTAATATACTGTTAAATTGTATACTGGGTCGCTGGGTCACTGGTTTGGATCATTCAGTTTTTAGAACCAAGATGAACTAACATTAACACTATATCGGGGGTACAGATTGGAAAAAATATTGACCAAAAAAGAAAGGCGCAATAGAAAACCACGGAGATAGAAATGAAAACTGCTAGACTACCCTGAATTACAACCACCATGTAGTGCGTTCATTTTAATAGGTTAATACATGGTTTTATAAATGATCAAACGTAACATAACGTAACCACCAAGGAGGCCCCTCGGGATGGACACGATGATTGAGCAATCATTACGAGCTCAGTTACAATCATCATATTATCATTGCTAATCCAGCTCAGTCAGCGGCGTAGGGTGAGCGCTCGGACGATGCCAGCACAGTGCTTCCTTGTCACGGAGGTGAGAGAGAGATCCGTTACTTTTGTGACACCGACGTCATGTGAGTTGACTCAAAATGAACACCTAACGTCGGTACCATACGTCAGCTCCGAGTGTCTCCTTCTCCCTCTTACTGTAACGGCGTGTCTCGGAGATAAATGTCTCCATTTTTTCTAATTTCACCTGACAGCGCTACGGGCGCTGGGGCGCGCAGTGCTAATTTCTGACATGCCTCAGCAGAGAGAGACTCTATCAGAGCCTGCCATCTGACAGACAGCTTGGCCACTTCACACGGTTGCGCGCCCGCAGCAAGTCACAGTCGCGCGGGCAAAATAAACGTGCCGTTGGACTGCTGCTGATGGTAGACGAGAGGGGAGGAAGAACAGATAATGGCTTTTTCAGTGCCGAATTCGTCTTTCAAAAGAGTAAGACTTCCTTTTACTTTGGTTTGAGTTCATATTCGCGTTCTAATGGTAACACAGCAATTAAAAAAAAAAAGAAACGAAAACTTAAAGTTGCTCACTAAACATTTTCTGAGGGGACAAAGTCAGTTGTTACTCCCTGTTCTTACTGGATTAAAGAACAGTTACAAACACTTATTTCACAAGTCGGTGACTCATGTTCTGTGTTACATTTCAGAACGCTGATTCATAATAGGCCTCATGCTAAAAAAATTCATCATTAAAAATAAAATAGGAAGATCAACACTCTTGTTCAATACCATTTTCACCTCAGTGTCAAATGGTGTTGAGACCGCAGCCTGTCTCTATTAGCTAGCAGTGCTCTCTCACGTCTGTGCTTGCCACCCTTAAGCTGTATCATAGCCACTAGGTCATATCACACAGTTTTTGCTGGCAGTACCCAATGACACAGTTACAGACAAGCCACTCAACCAGAGGTATGAATGAAAAAGAAAGAAGAGTGATAAAGATTTGCGGAAGGTGAAGAGAAACAAGGGTTTGGAGGGGGGGCGGGGGGTTAAATAAGCCTGGTGTTGTTTTCATTGTGCCTCTCATGTCAATGTATGTGTGTGGGTTTATCCCGTAAAGCTTTAGAGTTCTCTCGAGGAGCCAAAAGAGCTTTTGCAGGGGAGCGATATCCTTAGGAGCAGGATATCACAGCTGCCTCACTCAGCTCTATCGATCTTTCCACTCGCCTCAGCCGCCTCTGGGAGGAACGCCAGCGCTACGCCGAGAACTGGATACTGGACGAAGAAAAGGTGAGGGTCACAGCCTTCCGTTTCACCTCTCTGACCTCCACTCCCCCCTCTGAAGCCCTCTGGTGGTCACAGAAGCAGAGGTTCACAGCCTCGGGCATATTCTTTGTAGCTGTCTTTCTTCTCCTCTGTTCAGTATAACGACTTCAGCTGGCTTTTTGTGGATGTTCCTTTTGAGTTGTTTGTTCAGACAAGAGAGAGAAACAATCTGTCTCCGTACTGTCGTGTCGGAAGCTGCCCTTCTGAATGTGCTGGATGAATCTTAAAATATTAAACCCACAACATAGAAACAGACGTGTTCATCCAGGTCTTAGTCCAGCATGGAAAGTAATTTGGGTTAACAAAATGACACGCTCAAACATAATGAGGTAATATACCTGTGTCATGTCTAATGAAAAGAGAGAAAGAGACAGAGATAAAGAGACAGGGAGAGAGAGAGAGAGAGTGAGAAAGAGAGAGAGAGAGACAGAGAGAAAGAGAGAGAGAGAGAGACTATGTTAAACATTTAATCATTAACCAGTGTCAACGCTGCTAAAACTGAGACCTTGGTTTTTTTTTTCTGATTTTCTAATGACACACTAAAAATACTACAGTGAGCTTCTCTGTAAACTGTAAACCAAATATAGTTACCACTGCTTTATGGTATTGACATGACTGCTACCCAAAACAGACATTTCCATGCTGTGCAGTGGCTGGAATTAAAAATCAACTTTGATCCACACTACTAATGAACAATTACAAACTCGGTGCTCTCGGCCTCTGATTTGCATTCTATGTACCAGGCGAAAATGTTACAGGAGAGAATTAATCTCCTTCAACAGAGAAAGCTTGTAATTTCTGACAGCTGGGTCAAAGTTTCTGTTTAATCTAGCACGTAATTTGCAAAAAATCTGCTGACAGCATGAATTTTAATAGGTTAAAACATGGTCTTTTAGGGGAAAAACTTACAAAAAGACACTTCGGCAGGAAACGCACGTCTCGGTCGTTTGAGTTATGGCGTGGCAGGAACCCTAGAGGAATGCACGTAACGCCATGTACTTCAGGAAGGTTTGTCTGCTACGCGGCACCTTCAAAAAGCTTCAAACCCTGGTCCAGGTGCTTCTGAACTGGGTGCACGCCCTTGGGTTGTTCAGTACCTCATACTGGGTGTGTGAAGAGCAAACGATTCAAGCGTATCATTCATTTAAACCTCCTTATCTCTCAGTTTCACCCTGCTTGTCTAGGCTACTAAAGCATCCTTAGGCTAGTTTGTCTAGACTGCTCCCAGCATCGCTGTCTCACGTCGCTTCTTGCTTCTCGTTTCAAAAAACCGTGGTGTCTTCAGATGCTCTTTTCAGGTCTTTTGGTATACCAACAGCACACCAGTGTTTGGCAAGTCAGATTCAAATGCTGGCAAGTCAAATTCAAATGTCACAAAACCAAATGTTCCCCCACAAGTGGTTACGACCAGTTTTATAGTATAACAGGCTGTGAATTGCAGTCAGAATGGGACATTTTTGACTCCGCGTGGTACAGTTAAAACTGTGGTGTAATCGTCTGCTAAATTGACTGCTTGGTTTTGGCACCCCTGTGGAAAGTGCCTAAACTAAATGGGAACGGTGCTGTTCTCTAAATGGTATGACAGAAGAGAATGAGCAATTAGAGACGTGTGTGAAGTTATGAAATGCAGTTTTTCTCAACCAGATTCTTGTGTGGGGTTTTTTTTTGTGGGTTTTTTCATACCAGAATCCATAGGTGCTTTTCCCTATGATTAGGTTAGTTTAAATTCGGTCCCTGGGTAACCCAGTTATAGTTTGTTTTGGCCTGA
Source organism: Chanos chanos (assembly GCF_902362185.1). Lineage (NCBI taxonomy): Eukaryota > Metazoa > Chordata > Actinopteri > Gonorynchiformes > Chanidae > Chanos > Chanos chanos. The sequence goes on from NC_044502.1 coordinate 40,660,825, forward strand.
CAATCACAGGAATGACTTCTGGTCATGACTAAGTATAAACCTACTCCTGTGAGGCAATGCTTTTTCTTCACACTCCACTTTAGTGACCCATACCCACTTAGGTGTCAGCTACAACAGCCCTGTCTCTGCTTACCAGCATCCTCATGCATCGATCAGTCCTGTCAAACATGCGTTTTTTGCAATAATGTCACTCACATCCGTTGAACAGGATGTCAGAAATAGATATCAAATTGAACAATAGATTAATCAAGAGAAAAGGTGAAAAAAATTGTATTTTGTTTTTTTGTTTTTTTTGCGAACAAACAGATTTTGAGGGACATGGAGGAGAAAGAGCTGAAGTTGAACACACTGGACAGACAGGAGAAGATAGGCAGATATCGCTGCCTCTCCTCCACAAGGAACTGGGACCCTAAGTACCAGCAGAAGTGCGGTACACTAAGCAGAAGAATAACGGTGAGGTGAAAGCCTAAGGGTTTGCATTGTTAAGGAAAATTCAGGTTGGATTTTCCTGCCCGATGATACACCTGCTGTTTAGGTCCTAGCCTACACCGCACGGGCTTGCTTTTGGGTGAAGAGTGGGAAGGTGGGGGGTGGGGAGGGTTGGATCAAACTCTCCCAGCCAACTGGCTCATGTTCCAGGGGAAAGTCAGCCAGCATCGTCTCAGCATGATCCTGCCTGGCTCTGGTCTGGCAACGCTCCACACATCCGGCTCAAACAGACGTTCCTATAGTCACTGATCAACAGGCATCTACAAGTTCAAAAAAAAAAAAAAAAAAAAAAAGCTGAGATCTTCAGAGAGGCTCTTTTAGAACCGCGGCACAATGGAAACAGAGTTCAATCGGAACTCGAAAAAAAAAAAAAAAAAAAAAACCCACACAGAATGTTTTCACTTGAAAAGGTTAAAGCTGTGCCCCCGAAGATCAAAAATATGAAATTCGTCCAAGATCATAAACGTCTATGTTCATGTCCGCGTCATGTCCACGGATTTGTCACAATCTCCCGGATGTATTCCGTTCAGCAACACAATTTCAAGGGGGTTAAAGTTTTGAATTTGTTATAAATATAGCTTAAGCACGCAAGTGAAACAAACAAACAAGCAAAAAAAGGAGAAATTGGTGATGCATTCTCGCACGAGAAAAACGTTTGATTTATGCGGCGAATTCTTCCGGACTCCTCTGAATGCGCACGAGCCTGTATGTGAGGAGCTGTCCTCCTCTCTTTTTTTCTCTTTTGACCTCTCTGTTTGTCTGTGGTCACCGCATGCGTTTGTTCGTCCTGTACTCCATCCTCATTTGCAAAGGCTGTGGAGTGAGAGGGGAGGTCAGAGAGGTTTCAGGTAGGTAGTAGAAGCAGTTGGAATGCATCTCTCTCTCTCTCTCTCTCTCTCTCTCTGTCTCTCTGGGGTTTGAAACAACCCCTCAGTTCTGACAGTCACCTCTCTGACCGCTGCAGAGCTGAACCCTGTTTCCTCCCGGGTCCTGCTCTTAGCCAGGTGAAAGCCTGTGGCGCATGATAGTTTATTATTTCTGTTGCTCCACGGCAAAATACAGAAGACAAGTCAAGGCCTTGTCTGTCAGACATCCAAAAGAAAACACAAAGAAAAATCATTTCAAGGCTCGAATTGGGGTGATGCTATGACCAGACAAGAGGGTAATTATTTTGTCATAATTTAGAAACACCATTTTGATAAGGTGTATCTTGTTATTCATTCGGTGTTATTCATTATCTGTTGCCAGAAGAGAGTGTTGCATAGATTAATAGCTGTTTATTGTTTTATGGCAGAGACTGAGTCATACGCTTCACCTCTATGGATCAGTTTGATTCTAATAAGCCTGAATTATTGAGTAACGTTCTCATTCTCTTTCTTTTTTTCTTTCTTTCTCTCATTCTCTCATCTCTCTCTCTCTCTCTCTCTCTCTCTCTCTTTCCTATCCATCCACACACACACACACACACCTGCGTACTTCCTCCTGTTCCGCCCTGAGCGGTGCAGTGTGTCTTTTGACAGAGGAGAAGAGAAGTCAGGGCAGGAGACAGCAGATGGTGTTACCTCAGCTGACTCTGTCACCTGCCTGATAAAATCATCCTATTAATCTTAACCTTACGTTAAATACAGTAACAGTCAAACACTAGACATTCAGCACTCACCATATATGATGCTCTCCACACATACCATACCTTCAATATTAAACACACCTGCTTATGCAGTTCACTGAAAATCAGTGCTTGCATAAAATGTGTTTTAATGAGAATCATTAAGTTCCCTTACTTTAGACTCATACACTAGTGGAGTGCTCCCTCAAAAACAGCAAAAATGTAAAAAAAAAAAAGAAAAAAGAAAAAGAAAAGAGATGTATTCCAAAACCATATGCCGGCTGTGTTAGACATAGACTACATGGACTGTTCAGGGCACATATAGAGTGCGTGAACTCTTACATGAGATAACAGTCAAAATATATGAAAACTGTGTGAGAGACTGAGGAGAAGTGGAGTATACTGAGAATGTTTGGACTGAGTAAGTCACTAATGGACTGCTGAGTATGCAGACACCATAAGACATAAAGAATATGTATGGAGTGGATATACGGTGTCAGACACTTTCTGGTTATAGAGTATACAGATTCTACTAGACTTTTAAAGCATGTGTAGCGTAGTGAGTATGGAGTTCATATAACCTGTAGAGAATATAGATTATGAAGGACATTTAAAAGATGTGTAGTGGAAATATATGTGGTTTAAATTAGACATTTAGAGGATGTACAGAGTGTACAAACAGTAAACAGTATAAGATGTATAGAGCATATAGACTGTGCTTTGCTCCTGTATGCACACTGAGCTATACACCTATAGGATATATAGAGTGTACAGAACCACTACAGGTTGTGTAAATAGTTATGTACGGTAGAGTGCGGCAGTGTGTGTGTGTGTGTGTGTGTGTGTGTGTGTGTGTGTGTGTGTGTGAGTGAACAGTGCATGTGTGCCTGTACTGATTGTCTATGGTAAATAATGTGTGGCTCCAGTGTAGGTTGAGGACAGGCTCTTGATCAAGTGCAGCTCAGGAGCGCACGCATAAATAGACCTGGCCATATGCAGAGGGAGAATTGATGATAAACTTTCCCTCTCTCTCTCTCTCTCTCTGTCTCTCTGTCTCTCTCTCGCTCTCACCCTTTCTCCTTTCTTTATTTTTGTGTGTGTGTTTGTGTGTGTATATATGATTATTGTTATACAGTGATAGTGTGTATATAGTGTTAGTTTATTATATAGTGATAGTGTGTATATGTGTTTGTCTTTCCACTTTATGTGTGTTGTCAATGTATGTGCATGTGTGTGTATGTCTACATGTATATGTTCTTGTCTCACCACTGTTTTGTTTGCTTAGAAATGCTTAGTTGTTTTTTTGTAGGTGCATATGAGAGGAATGTATTTAAATGTATTTCTCTGTGTGTGTGTGTGTGTGTGTGTATGTGTGTGTGTGTTTGTGAACACGGACGTGTATTAAGGTTTCAAGTGAAAGAGGAGAAAGAAGCAATGGAGAATGGATTTGATGATGAGCTCGGGTGTGTGTGTGTGTGTGTGTGTGTGTGTGTGTGTGTGTGTGTGTGTATGTGTGTGGGGGGGGTCAGAGGGCTATGTAGATCCAAGGCCACTGCTGTGTGAGGCTGGTAAACGAGGGAGGGGGAAGCTCTCCATCACTCAGAGGCCAGAGCTGCAGTGCTCATAAACAAGTCAGCTTCAGTATGCAAAACAAACCCCCATCTCTACTTTAACCTGACTGACTGAGACCTTCACACACACACACACACACACATGCACGCACACGCTCATATGCACCCACACACACACAAACGCACACATATTCACACTCACAAACAACACACAGATTCACATGCACGCAGACAGCACACACACGCAGGCACTCACACATACAGACACACACACACATGCACGCACACACGCATAGACACACACACACACACACACACACAGCCACAAACAAATGTGTGCACGCACACACAGAGACACAACACCACATCCTACACACACACACACACACACACGTACACAGTCTTTGTTTTTCCTACCTCTGTCTCTGTCTTTGCACTGTGCTAACTGGTACCATCCCTGCATGGGCACTCATTTTCAGTAGTGATACCAACACACGTCCACGGCCCAAAATCTTCCAACATTCTACTCGTCTCTGCACTCTTCCTCAATCAGTGACACCATTTCTTTATTTCACTGTTCATTTATTCAGCCACGATCCGCTGGCCTGCTCACGCTACAACCCCCCCCCCCCCCCCCCCCCCAAAGGACCACACAGCCATAAAACACACACCATAAAAATATAGAGGGAAGGAAAGAAAACTTTCTCTTTTTTTCCAGCTTTAATTTACTTCAACCATTAATATTTCACTGTTCTCCCCATTCCCCCTACTCTCTCTCTCTCTCTCTCTCTCAGTGGGAGTGGGGATGTTGAACCACTGCACCCTTTGCTACACTGTTAGTATAAATATTTCACTTGCCTTTATTGGAGACCCTTGTTGTGTATCCCAAAACCTCTGTGACAAAGGAGTTCACAAAGCTCTCCTCAGACTCTCCCCTTCTCCTCTGTTCTCTCAATTATTCTCACTCTTCCTCTTAGTTCTACTGTCTCTCTACATCAACCAAGCTCGCTCTCTCACTGCTTTGCTGTCCCCTCTCTCTCTCTCTCTCTCTCTCTCTCTCTCTCTATTCACCTTGTGTAGTCCTCACAAAGTTTACCGTTCTCCACTCATCTGCAGTCTACCCCTTTCCTTCTCTATCTCTCTCTACCTCCCTCCCTCACTCGCTCTACCTTTCTTTCTTTCTTTCTTTCTTTCTTTCTTTCTGTCTTTCTTTCTTTCTCTCTCTCTCTCTCTCTCACAGTAAAGCAGTACAGATGGAACTGGAAGTGAGGCGTCAAACACAAGTTCATTAGCTTTGCTCTTTTCCAAAGCAATGATTTACCTTCATAATGCACTCTCCCCAGCTGATTCAGTCATTACTTTTCACTTTGTGCTTTGTGCGTGCGTGTGTGTGTGTGTGTGTGTGTGTGTGTGTGTGTGTGTGTGTTTATGCGTACCTTACTTACATCTCACCAGCACAAAGCACGCTGCCTGAGCAGTTGTATGCCCACACACCGGGTAACAAAGTGAACACATTAAAGATAGTCTTAGGTAGGCAAATGGGTCCTTATACGGGGGTCTGGAGCAAAGCTTCACACATTTCACAAACAAGCAAAAAAAAGCCCTGAACACACAGACACACACACACACAAACGTGAATAAACACACAGTTGTGCACATACATGCACACACACACACTGCCCCTCTCTCTGCCTCTCACACACACTCATGCGCACACGCACACACACACACACACACATGCTGGGATGCACACACAAATACAGAGAGAGAGAGAGAGAAAAAAAAATAGAGACCAAGAAGCAATTGAAAAAAGTTGGAATTGGATTTTGGTGCCAGAGGAGGAGGAGGTGAGGGTATCTTTTATCACAGATCAGTGGCTGCGATGAGTGTTATTCTCCCTGTGTGCATCAGAAACGCTTGCTGGACCTGACGGGAGGCCAGATTGAAATGAACATGGTCTTGTAGGCATTTTAGTTACCCCTGACATTTAGGGTCACTGGATGTGTGTGTGTTTGTGTGTGTGTGTGTGGTGGAGGGGACACTTGTTTCTACCCATCGACCCAATCACCTCCTCTCCTGGGTCTTTAAACACACCTCTCTCCTAAGGAGGCATCCACTGCTGCCTCTTTGTCTTTCTCTCTCTCTCTCTGATGTTGGTTTCTCCTCTCATTTGCCTATTCATTTAAAAACACCAAATGCCTACTGAGATCCAATATGGGGCTGAGGTAGGGGGGCTGGAAAAGACCCACAGTAGGGAAGAGAAGGAGAGAGAAAGAGAGGCACGGAGAGAAAGAAAGACACACGAAGGGGAGGAAAAATAAAACAAAAGGCATAGATAGAGAGTGTAGATGAGAGTAATCTTCAAATGACTGCGGGGTGGTCTCCATCGCCCTTTCTCTCTTCTCTCTGTCTGTTTTTCCTCTCTTTATCTTTCTCTCTTTTTCTCTTTTACTAGTGGGTGGTGTACAGGCTGGGCAGCGCTGTCCACAAGGCCCTTTGTCCGAACAGAGAACCGAGTTCGTCTCTCTCCGCAAAAGGAGACGGCATTAAAGCAAACGCCTTTTAACCACAGAGCTGGAATTTTACTTAAGTCTCGGAACTGTCTCACCACTTCTCACGTTTTTTTTCAAAGACTCTCGGAAAAGGCCAAAAGAGATTGTTTCTTTATGCAAAAACCAAAAAAAAAGAAAAAAAAAAGAGTGAGAGAGAGAGATGAGGACTAGAGAGCTTGGGACTTGATAACATGTTTTATGCATCAGCGTGACGCTTCCATCAGGTCACTTACCTGAACACACACACACACACACACACACACACACACACACACTGAGAGATAGAGTGAGTGAAAGTATATGAGTGTGACTCATACACAAGGCTCAATGACAGATTATGGAAGAGAGAAAAAGAGTAACATTTTCTACACACAGTCGCTTCATCAGTCACTTTGTACATCTCTGTCATTAAAAGTCATTCATAATGAATTATTAAGCACCACAAGGACTCTTGTGCGTCTTCGTATGTATTTCATTCT
>NC_044502.1:40672521-40675021 GCF_902362185.1 Chanos chanos
ACTGTCTCCCACAGAACAGACAGAAAGAGAGAGAGAGAGAGACAGAGAGAGAGAGAGAGATGACGTTCAGTGTTTATCTCTAACTTACGGTAATATTTCCTTTATTGTTGCTTTAATGAAGCTAGTTAAATCCATAAGCCCTCATTAATGTCCTTTACCCAATCAATGTTCTAGCCATATACTTTACTTAAGTATACAAAAATGATATAATAATACAGTGGACAAAGGTTAGACTGCAACAAACTCATGAAATGATCTTTATCCGATTACGCTCAGCCAGTCCGGCACCCTTTTTCAATGGACCAAGGGGGAAAAAAAAGAAAGAAATAAAGAAAGAAAGAAAAAAGGCCTTAGTTGAGAGCCAGGCAAAACTTTACCAGCCTCTTACTTCTGTTTTGGCTTTGAGGATTTGGCCTCTTTACTGCAATCAGAACTTCAGTGGTTTGTGCTTGTTTAGCCTTCAGTTAAGCAGTGCCAGTTAACTGGCTCTTACCTCCTGCCACCTTCCTTGTGTAATCTGCTTAATGTGCCTCTGCGCTGTAGTAGTGTTAAATTGAGAACCATGCCCACGCTCAATAACTTTATGGGCTAAATAAGTCCTAGTAGACTTTTCATAGGCAAGCTCCACACAGCTCGAACCATATACTGACACATATACAAGTAGACCTGTTGAAACTCACACATTATGCCTTTACCTGACCTGACGGCTTTCGCAAAGCAGCGTGTGCCCTAGTTTGTGTACATCTCCGTTTGTTTACGTGGGTTGCATTTATCCTGCCCACAAACGCATGCTATCATGTGGAAGAACTGTCTTTGCCCCCAGCTTTGCTGAACCCTGATGCCCCCCCCCCCCCCCCCCGCCCCCAACTGGAGAGAGAGAAGGCCCCACCTCTCACCCATATACTCCTCCCTCTATGATCTCTGAACCTCAGCTTTCTCCTTCTCTCTGCTTACCAGCGCCTGTCAATCAAAGCCCAGATGGAGAAAGGAGGTTTTGGGGTTATGGAGGTGGGGCCAGGAGAGACAGTGGGGGTGATTTGATGCTGGGAAGGAGAGGTTGAGAGGTCATAGTTCATGGACGGCAGGCAGTTCATGCTCCATTGACACTTTTTTTTTTTTCCCTCCACGAAATGTGTTTGGGGGGGGGGGGGTGGCAGAGCGAGACAAAAAAAGGAAAAAGAAAAAAAAAAATCAGGGAATTAGCATAAAAGAGACTGTCTCGTTAAAATGAGCACATCTTTTTTTTTTCCCCTTCACACTGCTGTTGCTCCCTCTTCTGACTGATCTTGGTTGGGCTGCTCCTCTGACCCGTTCCCACTTAAATTCAGTCATGGAATTTAGTCATTCTCTCCTCCTACACCTGTTCACCTATCTGTTATATGTTATGTTTCATCCACCTTGCGATGTGCGATTTGATTGTTGTAGCACAATGCTTCTGAGTATATCATCACAGTTATGTGCTTGCCACTCCACCATTTTCTGCAGTAGTGCACACTTATTCAAATTCAGTTTGTGCTGCATTATGACATTCTATTTCATTAATGTATTGTTATGTACTTTATGCTACTATAAACATGCGGTAAAAACACTCTAGCTCGCGAAGCTACACCAGCAGGAATTCGTGTCACACTGTGGCAGAAGATGAGGCGCTCAATAGAACCACTGATCATCGGTATTGATCTCCGTGCCACCTGCCGATAGGATCGATGCAGCATATGTATGCCGACGTGTCACATTCTCACTTGAGCAAGAGGCAGTAATCCCAAGGCTCCTCTGCTCCAGAGCCACATGACTCCTCTCTGCTCGGTCTGTGCCTAACAAAGGAGCTCTTAGCTTCAAGCATTGAGCAGATGTGCCTATGTATGTCATCAGTTTGGTAAGCGCTTGACAGACAACGACGCACACACAAAAAAAAATACACCGTTACTAAAGCAACGTTTTAGTAAAATATTCCACATTCACAGAATGTTGTTGTTGGAGTCAAATTGAGCCAAAAGTTTTACTTGTTGACAGTTAATGCTGTCAACACGTCAGGGGAGACTATACTCAGAGTTAAGTGAGAGGATAAGTTGGCTTCACACTGACTCAACCAGTTAAACTGTAACTGGACTTAAGTTCTGCATGCCAGTAGTGAGACATAAAATATCACCACCTAACCCAGACACACACACACACACACACACACACACACCCCTTGGCTATGAGGCCATTGTTTACTTTCACTCTCTCGTGGCCTCCACTGTTGGAGTGATGAGTGAATGGCTGTGCTATTGTCTGATCCTCCTGACCCTGGATGCCCCCATTCACAGCACTCAAAAGATCCATCTGTATGATCCAACAGTCAGGGTCCAGCTCAGGACTGGAGAGGAGGGGGAGGGGGGGGGGGGCTGTCGGGAGGGGCAAGGAAGGAAAGTAAAAATAAATAGGAGGTTATAAGATGGAAGCAAGAAGAAGAGGAAGAGATAAGGAGAACGAGAACAGAGGAGCTATCACTGAGTTT
>NC_044502.1:40677521-40722521 GCF_902362185.1 Chanos chanos
AAGTAAGCCAGTGTTTATGCTGTTCAGTGATACCAATAGCTGGTCACCAAAGCCCCTCAGGTGCTTTACTTTCGAAGACTTGCTATGGTTGCATTTTGATCGATGCTTTGAGCTTGTCCATGATTTCCCTCCCTCGAGTCAAATACCTGAATTACATCACTCTCTGGAAACTTCCATGAGCTCTTCATTGAACAAATGGCTTGCTTAATTGATCATTGATTGGCGATCGATAGAGGACATGTGTTCCAGATCTTTACAGGCGAAGTGATTGAGAGGGAGCAATAAAATCAGCCAGATAGTTTGGCAGGCGCCGATGTTTTACTTGTTCCCATGCGTTGGCGGAAAGGGGGCGGGGGTAAACAGAGTAAAACAGATATTAGAGTCAGTTAACTTTGGTAGACTGTTTCAATAGGATCATTCAGCGAATGAGGCACAGTAGATTAGTAGGCCTGTGAGTCGTTTTATGGTGGTTCTAATTGGTACAATTACAGCATAATACTATCTCATTGGTCGTTTCTTTGTGTTTGCAAAAGGGCACACACACTCACACACACGCGCACACACGCACACACACACACACACACACACACACCTTGTGCTGAGTGGCACGGGCCAGAGGGCTGTGGGGATATCACTTGGACCCTCTGTCTCCACTCTAAGAGAAACATCAATGGCTCCCTTTGATCCACCACTCAATGTTGGGTCTTAAAAGGGCCATGGATGGGGAGAGAGAGGGGAGATACTCCACATCAGTGGGCCCTGCCAGCAGCCCCAGGTACCCCCTCACTCAACACTCCTGCCACCCTATTAAATATGGAACAGAAAGACAAAGGAGGAGAGATTGAGAGCGATAGAGAGGGACAGGGTGGGGGCGGAGAGGGGGTGACACTCGACGGCTTTGAAGAGCACAGCAGATGAGGAACCTTGGAAACACACTACACACACACGCACACACAAAGTACACACACACGCGCACACACATACACACACACACACCCACACACCTCTATAGATGCATAAACGTCCACACAAACACATCTGCACAGACATAAATACACACACACACACACACACATACCCACAGGGGAATGAAAGAGCAAGCATGTTTTCAACTGGTGGTCTAAACTGTCCTTGTTGGCAAAGTGCATTTGGAGATCGAACGCAGAAAAAAGTCCTCCCCAAGGTTAAAAGAGAGAATAGATCTTCCATTAAACAATAATCTCGTCTCCTGGCACCTGGTCGACAAAGAGCGTGATCCCATGACAGAACTACTTTTTGACACAGAGGGCAAGAGTCAAATGTGAAAAAAAAAAAAAAAAAAAGAAAGGATAAGAAAGAGGCTTTGGCTCAAAGTACTGAAACAGTTTTGAATCATTTAGGGAAAAAATAAAAAGAATAAGAAATCCCTATGAGAAAAAGCTCATCTTAAAACAAACAAAAACAACACAGCAAAGGAATCAATTACTCAGCTCCACCTAGTTCTTTTCTTCTCTCCCTGGCTTAAAATTCCAATCTCAAAATATTGACTTCATTTTCTACCCTTCTTTTTTTTTTTTTGCAGGAATACTAGCCAGACATTTTCAAGCAAAGACTGCTGCTTTTTGTTTATTCTGTCTACATTTAAAAAAAAAAAATTAAAAACCTTTTTAATTTGATTATGTTGTTTTTCTGAAAGCTGACGTAGACTTTACCCCATTCATGCTGTCTCCTAGTTTTCCTCTCGTAATTTTAGCTGGAACAGTCTTTGGTTCCAAATCAATGGTCTTTCTTAGGCCTATAGAAAAGCAATATGCAAATGGGGGGGGGTGTCCATTCGTCTGTTTGTCCGAGGGATGGACCTCTCGTCAATCCATGCCGATTACCCATTTCATCTCCATCTGTGGGTGATCCATCTCGATCAGCTAAACACTGTGCTGTAATACCCAGACAAGCTGTGAAATAGCTATTATCTGTGTTCAGGCATGTGCGCAGGGAATCCCCGTGTTAACGCTGGCCTCTCACAGCAACACACACGCACTCGCACTCACACACACATACACACACACACACACACACACATATACACACGCACACACACATATACACGCACACACATGCACACGCACTTGCACACACACACACACACACATATACACACACAATCACACACACACACACACACACACATATACACACGCACACACATACATATACACACACACATATACACACACACACATGCACACACACACATACACACACACGCACACATATACACACACACACACACACACGCACACGCACATACACACACACATGTACACACACACACGCACACACATATACACGCGCGCACACACACACAAACATCCTCACACACACACACACAAGAGCATACCTTTCTGCCAGAGCAAAGCAGAGTGTTCCAAACCTTGTAAAGTTGCCAAAAAAACTGGACAATTAAATGAAATATTTGTCAGATCAGATACCAGACTTTTCCCTGGGGACAAGTAAAAAGGACAAGTCAAAGCACTGATCAAGTTTATGAATACCTTTTTTTTTTTCCATTTTCCACTGATTAAAATCGTGAATTGTCTTGTGTGTTGTATTTTTCACTGGTTAAAACTCCTAAAATAGTGGATAAGAGGCTGCATACAAACAAAAAACATATTCCTCTACTCATGTTTGAATAACACATTTTTTCATATTTCTATGCAGATTTCAAAAGACAGCAGACATCAGATACTCACAAGTGTTGGTAGAGAGGGTCCATTTAAACCAGGTAAACTGAATGACTAACAGCCTAGTCTATCGACAGTCATATAACACGTCTCTTTAAGATTCAGTCATGGCTTTCCCTGCATATATCAACGCATCTACATCTCTTTCAAGACACCAGTATTTACAAACAGACAAACCAAAATACTTACAGCGTTAAACATTATTATTCTCCGCTCTTGTAGTGCGTGCTGTTAATCTACTGATATTTACAGAGTCAAATATGACGGAATATACAAACACCATTAATATTACGCCGCATCCTTCAGTTTAAGGTAAATAAACAGAGGACACAAACAAACCTGCCAGATATAACGGCCCATTTCCGCAGAGAGCATTCGTCCCCCCCGCCCCCTGCCTCACACCCTCCCACCCGTTTCACAGGCAGTCTGAGCTACAGATTATGCACAGGCCTGAATGATTGGCTGTTGGCTGGAGGAGCAGACTGGGCCTACAGAGAGAGCAAGAGCTGTGTACCAAACTCACAGAACAGTCCACAAACTCTGCTTCCAGTAGAACAACATACCCCTAGTGGCCAAGACCCGCAACTGCACCCTCAGAGAGAGAGAGAGAGAGAGAGAGAGAGAGAGAGAGAGAGAGAGAAACCTGTCTAACCCATGTATTTAGGCACAAAACTGGGAGATTTTTAGGGCAGTTCTACAGGCTTAGCAGATGTCATGTGACATCAGTTAACATGTTTATAATTTCTCATAAACACTGTAGGACTTATGAAAACTTTTAAGAGAATTTTGGACTTTTAACTGTGCGTCCACTTTTCTGTGAGGTAGTTCTTAATCTCACTACAGCCTAATAAACGATGAGAAAAAGAGCCAGACAACCAAAAGAGCAAGACTTCCAGAATAAATGACCCAGAATAGAAAACTGAATCTCATTTGATAAGATTCTGCTCAAATGATCGTGTTAACCTCAGTGAGACGGGCTACAATTCACCCTGTCTCTCTCAGCTTTTACACACACTGTCTCCCACCCCTCTCTCTCTCTCTCTCTCTTTCTCTCTCTGTCTCTCTGACTCTCTCTCTCTCTCTCTCTCTCTCTCTCTCTATCTCTCTCTTGGCTCGTTATGCAGATTCCAGGTTCTCTCCCTCCCTCCTTCCTTGGCGTCTCCCTGGGGGCATCAGGGAAGAGCATGCTGGATGGAAATGAATTCAGTGATGTTGCAAGTGGCAACGCGCATCTGCATCTGTAATTACGCTCAGAAAGACGCACTGCACTTCCTACCTCTCTTCCTTTCCTCCACCCCTCCCTCCATCACTCCCTCCTTCTCCCTCACATCCTCTCTCAAAGGCTTTTTAAGAGATGCTTGGTGGGCCAATTAAGGTGAGTGTCTGCGTGTGCGCGTGTGTGTATGTGTGTGTGTGTATGTGTGTGTGTTTGCGTGCTGGTGTCCGAGTGCCTTGGCACATCTCGTGTGTGGCAGGGTGTGTGCAATCGTGTTTGCTTGAACCTCTCTTTTCTCATCTTTGTGTGTGTGTGTGTGTGTGTGTGTGTGTGTAAAGTGGCATCTCTTTGTGTCTGGGATGGGGCACATTTGTGGTTGTTTAAGTGTTCCCCCAGGCCAGAACTATACAAGCACTTTGCCTGTCTTGTATTTGATGACATTTCTACTGGGAATATTTTGGCCATCAGGGCTCTATGGCTTGGCACAAAGACATTTTTTCCACAGAGCTCACACAAAGTACAATCAACCTCTCTAATAGCCCAAATACTCATTTCAAAGACATTACAGTAATACTATTAAGTTCCAAGGTCTTAACCAAAGCAATCACACTTCCCTGTCTCCTTCTCTTCTTCTGTGCAATTCTGTTCAAGGCGTAGTGAAAAAAGACAGATCAGTACACACTATTAAATATTTAGATCAAAGTTGGTTTAAATCAATGGACTGATCTGCTGTCTTCCATGGCCTGGCAGAGGTACAAATATTACTGTCATGCAAGGCATGAAGTATACACACACACACACACACACACACACTCACACACATACAACAACCGTACACACACACACACACACACACACACACAGCGTGACCAGGAGGCTCAGTGGTAGGCACCCTTTCCTCATAGGGTGAGAGAGAAGGACAGGAGGGGAGAGAGAGAGAGATCAAGAGGGACTCCCCTGTGTTTGATGAGGAGGAGAGAGGGAGGGAAAGAGGAGAGAGAGAGGCCCACCCTCTGCTTCTGTGAAGGGGTGCACCACAAACAGGGGCTAATTAAGAGCGACCAATTCACAGGGGTTAAATACACAAACCCCACTTTCACAGAACCCCAGTTCTTAATACCCTCAATGATTAACAGTAAATTCTGTCTTTCTCTCTCTCTCTCTCTCTCTCTCTCTCTCTCTCTCTCTCTCTCTCTCTCTCTCAAAAAGAATTAAAAAAAAGTTGAATTCAGGTACTGACTTTTTTTTTCCTGAGAATCCAGTCTCCCATGTATAGTTAATGTGCAAATGTATTTTCTCCTGTCATTGAAAAAGTCACAAATATTATGATCACTAATAATAACTGGTGTTTCATTATGCTGATACTCAATAACTACTAGCAACAGTTACCGATAATTGACATCTAAAGGAAACACGAAAAGCACAGCAAACAACTTTTGAGGAAGAAGATGCACAAAAATCCCTTTAGATTCTCTTCATTATGAAGGAAGGATTTGGAGGAGTCCTTTTCACTGCTCAGTTCATCTCTGATTGCCTTACACATAACCCCAGTCATGAATTATGAATGAAGGGATAATTAGTCTATGTCACACAATGGGAAACATTAGCACTAGAAGGGGTGTCAGTGACACACACACACACACATACACACACACACCAAAAACACTGGGCACTGTATAGACTGTGGGTAAACAGAGAGGAGAATGTGGGTGTCTCTCCGTCCCCACCCTGATGGTGAAACTAAGGGATTGGGCAGAAGGAATTATGTGTGTATGTGTGTGCGTGTGTGTGTGTGTATGTGTGTGTGTGTGTTTGTGGGTGTAGAATGGGGTGGAGTGGGGGGGGGGTGCAGGTTGGAATGGTATGAAAAAATATGATGTGTGAATAATTCATCGCCCTGTTGGTCAATTATGCTTAAAGAAGGTTGCTCTCTCTCTCTCTCTCTCTCTCTCTCTCTCTCTGCCATTATGAGATTAAAACTCAACCTTGGTGTGTCTGGAAAGGCCTGTGACACAACAAGGAACCTGTCAACACCACAAAACACTCTAACCCTGAACATATTCACCAGCACAGTTGGGAGGTGTGTGTGTGTGTGTATGTGTGTGCATGTGTGTCTGTGTGTATCTGTTTGTCTGTGTCTGTGTCTGTGTCTACGTCTACGTGTGTGTCTGTGTTTGTGCACTAATTTTGTGTGATGTTGGACAGATCAAGTATCCCCATGATAACATAATTATCTGACAAGTAATGGTGTTATGGGGGATAATCACTGGTCCCCACAACTTAAATGTTTCTGGGTTGTTGTTTTTGGGTTTTTTTGCCTTTTTGTTATTTTAAGTCACCGCTGCTTTTGGTTAAGGTTGTGGTTAGGGGTAGAGTTAGGTTTTGGTTATTATATTTTGATTACAATAAAGTGGGAGTGACTGGGAATTCCCCACTAAATATGAATACAAATGTGTGTGTGTGTGTGTGTGTGTGTGTGTGTGTGTGTGTGTGTGCGTGTGTGTGGCACAGGCATAATTTCAGAAACTGTGTCTCTGTGTCAAAATTGGTATATCATACAAGGCACGACGGAAAAAAAGGCATTCTCACGAACTATGAAAAAATTCTTGATGTGTGATAGATGTTTAAAATCAGTCAATGTCTGTAGCGAAGTGACGTCACTCAACCATGCCAAGTAAAAAAAAAACACAAAAACAAAAAACAAACAAACAAAAAAAACCCTTCTCAGTCACAGAGGGAAAAAGAAAGAATGAAATTAAATCAAAGCAAGGCATTTAATAGAGTTCTTGAGAGGTTCCGTTTTTTCCGCCCGGATAGTTGCCATGTAACATAAAGTTCTCAGTCCCCAGAGCCCTTCTACTTGCGAGAGAGAGAGAAAGAGAGAGAGAGAGAGAGAGAGAGAGAGAGAGAGCATCCTCAGGTAATCATCTTGGCGCTTAATCTCATCCTAACGACGTTAGCTGCGGTCCGCCAGAGAAAGTTAAATATTCACGATACAAGGCAATGTACTCAGTGTTCAAACAAAGTGGCGCTGCCAGGTTCAGCCATGTATGGAGAGATGCAGTGAGAGAGATGGGAGAGGAGAGAGAGAGAGAGAGAGAGAGAGAGAGAGAGAGAGAGGGAGTGAGTGAATGTGGGAGGGCTACTTGAATATTCACACAAGGCATAATAAACCAGGCTCGGTTCGCACTTAAACTCCCAGCGCTTTAACGGTTATCTTAAATGCGACAGCAGTGATTTGGACATGTCCTATTAATAGTCTAAGGGCCGCTCCATGCCAAGATCCATGTTAATAAGAGCTCGTAACAGCTATTAATAGTTGCTCATCTTTTTTTAAAGTCGCAGGAGGGAGACTATATATTCTTATGAGATGGAAGAGTGGTGTGTCTCTGTGCCCGTGTGTGTGTTGGATGTCTAAATGTGTGTGGTGTGGTATATTGGTGTGGTGTGTGCAAGTAATAATGTGTGAGTATGTAACCCTGTTTCTAATTCTCAAATAATAATCACCTGGTGTGTGTGTGTGTGTGTCTGCACTCGCGTGTGTGTTTGCACGCGTGTGTCTGCTCACACGTGCGTGTGTGTGTGTGTGTGTGTGTGTGTGTGTGCGGCCACATATGTGTGCGTAGTACTTGCTGTGAGGTTGGGCGAGAG
Source organism: Chanos chanos (assembly GCF_902362185.1). Taxonomy (NCBI): domain Eukaryota; kingdom Metazoa; phylum Chordata; class Actinopteri; order Gonorynchiformes; family Chanidae; genus Chanos; species Chanos chanos. The sequence continues at coordinate 40,685,109 of NC_044502.1, forward strand.
TAGACCGGAGACTCCCATGTTCATTTGCATGGATATTTAATGGCCTGAGAGCCTCTGTCTCCCTCTGCATCCTGAGCTCTTGGAAGCAGCTTTGCCTTTGATACTCACACACTACAGCTTAATGGAAAACAAGTTCAGCATTTACAGTTATCAAGGAGCATATTTAAGAGCTGGGCTAGACTGCACACTCAACACAAGTCATGTACAGTCATTTGATACTAGAACTTCAGCAAAATTATTTATTTATTAACGTGATATTGCCGTGGAGGGAATAATGAGTTACATGTGCAGAAATAATGATTAAGTTAAAAAAAAAGGGGGGGGGGGGGTGTACCAAAAAAGGAGAGTGAAGAAAACAAGAAACTGATGTAAAATATTTGAATATTTTTACTTTTAACCACCGTGGTATAATAATAAATAAAGAATACATATCATTTCTACAAAAATGAAAAACAATAACATATGCTTTATAACTTGACAGTCCAGCAGCTTTAGATTTTGCTGTTATTGATTAAGATGCCACAGACAACAAGCGCTGGGTCTGATCCTAGATCAGTTTGTTCCAGAGTCATTCAGGTCAATTATGGCTGACACTGCCTGCTGGATTTCAAATGAAGAAAAACCTGCTGACAAATTGTACATGTTAGTGGTAATAAACTGACAGAACAAATTAAATAAACTTGATTTGTTTAGTTTACAGTAAATCAATATCAGTTAGCATTTGGTGATGTGATGATAAAAGTATCAAATTTGTTCTCTTAATTAACTTTGGTTAGTAGATTTATTGCAAGACAATAGCTGGTGGCTGTTGTCTCTCAAATCCAGCACATTCCGGCCTTAGCACGTAAACAGAAATAATGCAATGCAGACGACAGCTTTAAACTTATGCTTTGTTAATGGTTTTCAGGAAACATTACACAACTACCTGTAGTCCAAGGTGTGTGTCCTAATTATGGTGTTGTGTGAGCTTCAAGCCTTCTGGCTCTTTCTCACAACTTGGTGAAAGACTGTTTGCTGGTGTGTGTGTGCGTGCGTGCATGCGTGCGTGTGTGTGTGTGTGTGTGTGTGTGTATGTGTGTGTGTGTGAGGAAAATGTGTTTGTACAGAGGTGAGTGTTTTCACTCTCCATATTTTTGCGCATAACCATATTCAAACAACACACATACACATACACATATACATACACACACATGTGCGCGCGCGCGCACACACACACACACACACACACACACACACCCCTTTGAGCCAGTTTCTGTCTACTTCTGTTAATCAGCTTCTTAAAGATGACACAAACGCATAAAAAAATTAAGCTTACACACAGTCAAAGACATATACGCTGTTAAAACCAGCCGTAGCGTCACGGCTGTGGGTCCGATATGATGTCAGAGGAAGGAGGCTTGGCAGTCCAAATGCACACCCTGTTTATGGCACCTGAGTGACAGAACACTGGAAATATATTGTTTCCTTCTCTGTGTGCGATTATGGTGCTTTGTGCAGGGACTCAAGCCCGAGAAATAATAGTGATTTAATGAGAACCCAGACAGGCAAATGGAATGCGAGTGAATCTGTGCAGTAATTTGAAGAGATGGTCTCTGCTTTGCCCTGAGGGATTAAGACTGGCCACACGCTAGCCACACCGCCACTGTAGATCTCTCTCTCTCTCTCTCTCTTGCTCTCTCTATGTCTTCAAATGAGTCTATCTTCCAGTGTCACACACACACACACGTATGCATTACATACACCCACCCCACCCCCACACATGCGCAGGTACATGCACATACGCAGACGTACACACGCCCACACATCTGTGTACATACATACACACACGCAGACACACACACACACACACACACACACACACACACACACACACACACACATACACGCACAATGAGGAGTAATTGATTCTTCCATGGCTCCTGTGGCTCACAGGCTTTGTATGGCGTCAACACCCATGTGGCCCTGATGTATGAGAGAATTACTCCAGGATTGACGGATTAGGTCCTGTGTTAGCCATATTGAAGATGGGGGTAGGTGTGTGTGTGTGTGTGTGTGCGTGTGTGTGTGTGTGTGTATGTCTCATGAAGCTTTAGGGTATATGTGTTTGATCATGATCATGGCTCCTTACGGAGGGGGAGTTTGGGGTGGGGTGGGGACTTGAAAGACTGAATAATATAAACGTGAGAAGGCATCAGGCTGGGTGACTGGGTAACACAGGGAGAGCATGATATTAAAATTCAAAATTCATATTACTACACACCATAGCCACTTTCTGCCGCCGTACAGTTCTCATCAGGCAGAGAACCAAGCAGCAAACTGCAAATCCCTCATATGGAAACATCCTTCTGTTTCTTTAAGCACGAGAATTATGTCACTAACAGACATAAAATTTGGGCTTAATGTCAGACGTTGAGGATGAGCTGAATTACCTCATTTTCGTTTAAAGAGCAAACAAAATAAACTCTTCAAAGTAAATAAAGAACAAGAGAGAGCATGGCTGTGAATGAGGAATGCACAGGGATGTCCAGTGGAGCCTTTCCTTTAAAGACAATAGTCAATGAGTTTATTAGTCTATATCTGTTAAACAGTACAGTGAGAAATGAGGGACTTCATCCATCTTAATGTGTGGAATTCACACAAGACAAATAATCATTATCGCACACACACATGCTCACATGCACACACACGCACACGCACACGCACACGCACACACATACATACATGTATGACCGACCAGGCTGGATGAAAAAAAAAAACAAACAAAAAAAACCGTTAAAACAAAAACAAATGTTCGAAGAGACACGTTGGGCTGTTCATTAATTTAAGAGCAGGGTCATTATTTGTTTTTTACAGCAAGCACATTAGTCGTGTAGACAGGTGAGCAGGCAGGCTCAGGGCAACGGTGTGGGTCCAACAGTGTGTGGGGGGGCCAACACTGTCTGGTTTATACCCCCCCCCCTCACATTTGTAATTCAGACAGATTTTTAAAGTCAAGTGCTGAAGAATGATCCAAAGCGACCAGCTGACATACATTACTGTTTCTTCCAACATTGAAGCAACAAGGATGAGTACGGCTGGGGATGGTGGAGTACGTCTTTTTTTGGGGGGGGGGGGGGGGGGGTGGTTTACCCATATTGATTGGTACTTTTTTTTTTTTTTTTTTTAATCAGGCGTATATAACAAATACACCTTCTCCCCAATTGAATTCCCTGGGTACGCTGATATAAAAACTAACCTTGTTAAATTTATTGACAGGACACTGAAATAAATATTAGACACACGGAGGGGGAAGCAACAAGGGAGGGGTTGTTTCCAATCCATCGATTTCCGTAAAAATAATAAAACGTCGTAGGAGTCATCAAAGTGAACATATTCTTACCTTTTGCTCTCTCTCTCTCTCCGTCCCTCTCTCTCCTTCCCCCTCTCTCTCTCTCTCTCTCTGAAACCCCCCCTCCATCCCACACACCCCCCCAATCTGCTTTCTCTCCTTAGCATATTAGGTGGAGAGTAATGTGAAAAAATGCTTAGCACGAGAGAACGGGAGGACCGGAGCCAACGTGGGAGTGGGTCCCTGGAGGCTTGGACAGAGCCACCCTCACATAAATCTCTGAGCCGGCGCAAACAATCAATTTTCAATTTTAATTATTTACCATGCCCTGCCGGACGGAGGCATTCATTTTGCCCCCCCCCCCCCCCCCCCCCCCCCCCCCCCCCAACCCCCGTCTGGATTAAAAATTAAAAATTAGGAGATTAATATTTGGCTGAGTGAGAGGAAGAAGAGGAAGAAGAAGAAGAAAAAAGAACTACCTCCCTCCCAAATTTTATTAGCTGCCAAAGTCCCTTTACGTCTGTGTGATGGGCAAGGTTAGCCATAGCCAACCGAAACGATCGATGACTTCTAATAAATTCTCACTGACCCCCTGTGATGTTGGCGCAACACACACACACACGCACACACACACGCACACGCACACACACCCACACACACACAGACGTACATACACACAGCTATTTTTACCGGTGTAAATAGTGGTACCCTCTAACATCGGACTGATATGGAAAGAAAGTGTGCAATTCAGCACTTTGATGGAGTAGAGGCTTCAGTCTCCACTCAGAAACCTGCATTTAGATATTCCATGCCTAAACTTAATTACAGCGGCTGGAGCTATATTGCTTCACCTGGGCAGTGGCATGCCGCATCTCATCAAAAAAATGAGAGGAGCTGTCGAAATGAAAAGGTCCGGCGAAGGAAAACAACCGAGCACTATAAAACTCCCGCGCCTCCGAGAGCAAAGTTTGGACTTTTGATATATAAATCCACGATAAAGCCGCTTCTGTCTCTTTAAATAGTGAACTTTTAGCTTAAAGATGGAGCGAGCGGCTGACAAATGTTGCAGTTGTCAGACGGGCAAACAAACAGCATTACCTCATTAGCCTCATCAATTAACATGCCGTACTTATGAGGACATCAGTTAACAGTGGCACTCTTACACAGAACCATTTTCCTGTCCTAGCTTCTACAGTGATATATCAATATACATTTAGCATGTTGGGACAAGCTGTGTGTCTTTTTTTTTTTCCCACCGACGAAGAGCAGCGATGAAGATCAGTACTGGGAATATACAAACTTGGGGAAAACTGATGACTGGTTCAAATGACCTGACCAGGTTTCAGTAGTGTGTGCAGTTAACAGCCAGTGTGCTAGGAGGTAGTGTTAGTACTGTGAGAGAGGATCTTCTATGTGTTAGCGTACACACACACACAGTCTTTAGTTGGGAGATGTGTGGTTTGATTAGTGGAACATCACTGTTACTGAACGTTCAGCAGTTATGTGGAGAAACTGTTTCAGTGTTTTCTGTTGTTTGTTTGTTCTTTTTATGTTAGCCTACAACAGCAGATGAGAGGGCTAAAGACATAAAAGGGTGTAGGAGGTATATGCTAGGGAGAGGAAGAGAGAGAGGAAGAGAGAGAGAGAGAGAGAGGAATAGAGAGAGAGAGAGAGAGAGAGAGAGAGAGCGATGTTGGCTGATCTGTTTAGTTCTTTGTGGAATGTTGTAGCTATTGTTGTTGTTTTTCGGGGGGGGGGGGGGGGGGGGTGCTGCAAAACAAATAAGTGAGCTCCCGTTTGGCAGCTGCCTCTGCGGGGGGCTGTCACTTTGAGGCAGGCATGTGCACTGATCACATAACAGAGAAGCATTGATGCTCTGTCTGTACTCCGCTTTCAACAGGACACGCAGGCTTTAGTCACATTTACATCCTTCTGTATGCACCCACTGTCTGCTAATAAGGTCACTGTGTATAGATATATATATATATATATATGTGTGTGTGTCTATGTAAGTAGTCTGCATCTATGCTTTGCACCTTTGATCTTGGAATCAGTAAACCCGGTTGATTTCGGGTGTCGTTTGGTAATAATTTCTGCATGCAAAACAGCTATGTGTGCTGATTAATAACATACAGCTATCATGTAGATCAACATCACTGTTGGACAGGGGCCAGAATTGAAGAGTCTTACTATATATATTTAAGCATCTCTGAGCTGCTTTCTAATGAGTTGATTTTTTTTTTTTTAATGTTCTCAGCTTGAAAGCTATTCAGAACAGTAAACTGTCTTAACCTGAAGCAGTGTGCCAATCACAGCTGGCTTCAGTACAGTCCAGCAGAGACAGCTAAGATGATTGGTTAGCACTGGGCCCCTGTGGCTCTGTGTGACCTTTGACCTCTGTTAGAGTGAAGGCTTTGGACACCTGTGCAAGAAAGAGGAAGGGGGTCATGACTTCCCACTGAGCCTCTCTCTGAAGTGTCCGCAGCAGCAGAGGTCAAGGGTTTGACCCTCACCCCGGCCTGCATGACCCCCGTGATAGGTCACTTGACCCCGCTTACTGAAGGGTCCAGAGGAGCTGCCATACCTCACGGCCACGTGGCCACAGGCTGCTGAAAGCTACTGACAAATGAGGTCAGGGCAGAGCAGAGAGATTTATGTCCCTGTGCACACACACACACGCAGACACACACACACACACGCACGCAGACACACATGCATGCACATGCACATACAGTACACATAAACACACCACACACACACAGACACAGGCAGACACACATACACATGCACACACAAACACATGCATGCATAAACATTCATGCAAATACACATACACACACACGCACACACACATGCAGAAAAACACATACACACTTTCAGTGTTACTATGGCACCTGTGAATGAGGGTGAGAGCAACAATCCTGTTATGATTCTTCCATATCAATCCAAGACACAAAAAGAAAAAAAAAAAACCTCTCATTTACATACAAATCTAAACCTCCTCCAAGCTTATATCTACAGGTAACATCGAACTAGAAAGTTTTTTGTTTTTTTTTTTTTAAATGCAAATGTGGACCCAATTTTGCGATGGACGGTCAATTTATCTACGAGCCGTGAGTCACTGTCAGGACTCTACCTGTAATCCAGGTCACCGTGGCCCACGGCCCTGCTACGCTGTATGGGCTCACTAATCGCCTCAAACCATCACCGTCCCAGGAACCAACTCCGAGGAAGCAAATGAGCGATCGTCACCCGTGGCAACTGAGTTTGGTTACTTATTTGTATTTTCTTTTCTTTCTTTTTTTTTTTTTTTTCCCCTCTCTCTCCCCAGCTCGGGAGCATATAAATAAATAAATACGCACACATATCAATCTATCTCTATCTCTGCGGCTCTCTCCTCCTCTTTAAAGTGATGCTGTGGGCTTTTACGGAAATGGCGCGTGGTGAGCGCTGGGATCATTTATAACGGGGCGGCGGAGCCCGCTAATGCAGCCGCGCTTCGCCCGATGTTTTATTCATGGCCCTTTTATTATTAGGGCCCCACTTAAAAAGGTGAGCTGGCACTCTGGCCGCGACGGGGCCGCCCGCGTCTTATCTATCACCCTGACAAGAGCGTCTTCCTCTGGAAGTCTTTCAGAAAACTTCAAACAGAGCTCGCTATTGATTTCCTCCTCCGCACACCCTCCTTCCACCTGGGCACCAGCATACATCTTTCCCTGAGAGAGAGAGAGAGAGAGAGAGAGAGAGAGAGAGGGAAGGAGGAGAAGGAGAGAGAGAAAGTCTGGCCGTGGCATGAGGCATAATGAAGTGTTGGGCCATAACACAGAGGAAAAGTTGTTTTTTTTCTTATACTGAAAACTTCTTTTCTCCACCGAGATTTTGGATATCTGATGCAGTAAAAACTGGGAGAAGAGTGTGTGTGTGTGTGTGGGTGTGTGTGTACCATTTATTGCTATCTTTCTGGGGACCAAAAGTCCCCAGCAAGATAGCATAATCTGACAAAAAGTGCCTGGTGGGGACCAAATGCTGGTCTTTGGTTGAGGTTAGGGTTAGGGTCAGGGTTAGAGTTAGGAATAGGTTAGTATTCTTCAGTTACATGATAATGGGAGTCAATGGGAAGTCCCCACTAGGATATGAATACAAACGTGTGTGTATATGTGTGTGTGTGTGTGTGTGTGTGTGTGTGTGTGTGCGCGTGTGTGTTAGAGAGAGGGAGAGAGAGAAGTTTGCTGGTATTTATGTCAGCGTTTGAACCAACATTATCTGAAAATATTATACAAAGTCATGTAAAATAACAATATAACATGATTCGAGTTTGTAATAATTGCCCATATCATATGTGATTAAGAATCATGTCTAGCTTGAAAAGACTCACTTGACTTGAGGCACAATTAAGGAAACATGTACTCTATAACACACACACGCACACGCACACACACACACACACACACACACACAGTCCTCTATCATTTCTCAAGTGCTCCAACACTAGCTTGAGTATAGCTCACAGACAAAGAAAACTCTAATTAATAATGCAGCCACTGCTATCTATCTATTGAGCTCATAGAAGACTTGGCCTTTTTTTTTCTCTTCACAGAAATCTCTTCGCTTCCTCCGAGTTCGACATGGAAAGAAGATGGCAGTAATAATGGACTCTTTTCTATGATCTATGAGATAATTGTGTGCCATATATCTCTTTTCTCTTGGTGTTCATTTGGCAGAGAGAAAGCAAGAGCATTTTTTTTATTATTCTCTTTCATCCGTAATTCATAACTGAAGTTATAACAATTTGCGATTTCTTGTCTTTTGATGGAGGGCGATTTATAGCCTTCACCACATTGTCGACAGAACCAAATAGCTCATTGGTAATAAGATTGATATGATTTAATGAGAAGCTAATGATTTTCAGTTTTGCCCCTTAGAAAATTGTTCCAGAAGAGCATGATAGCAGCTTGAAGGTGTTTGAGAGACGCGAAAGCATTAAAGGAAATTAAATAAAAAGTTAAAGTAAATAACTGTAATTAGAGAGAATGAAAAGATTTGTTGGTCTCTGTGGTGGGGGAGGGGTTTGTTGGAGCTGGAATTGATTTTTTCTTTTTTTTTTCTGCAAAAATGGAGTTTTTCCCTATCAGATGCTCCTTAAGGCCTGATCTGGAAACCCAAGCCGTCGATTTCATGATCAAATTCCCTGACAGCGTCTCCTCATTTCACTCGGAAAACATAGGCACATCAACATAAAATGATCTCGTAACACCGTTTGAATTCTCTCGTGAAACTGTCGGTTCCTGTTGCGTTTTCCGACCGTTTATACGTCGCTGACGCTGTTGCTAGCGTACGTGCGTTCTTGGTAAACTCTAGGAGCAAACGCCTCTCTCTAATACTTCTAAATTTACTTTGAAATATTTATATGTTGGAGCGTGAAGAACCGACAGCCTCTGGCCCTCTCACCTCAGCCAGGCACCGCGTTTCTCTCCATCTGTGCCGGGGCATCACCCTTTTTCCTCCTTCTTTCTCACTTTGGTTGGGGGGGGGGGGTGTATTACCTGTATGTTTATGGTTCAGTGCCGTGTGTCTCTGGCACCTGGTAGCATGCCCCCCCTTTGACAAGGGCATAAATTAACACCGGTGCCAGCGTTAGTCTCTGCGGACCCCCGGCGAGGGGGCATCAATATGGGGTGCAAAGCAAGCTGTGACCCTGATTCCCTGATTGTGCCAGGCCAAATGTTCAGAGGGAGACGAAACCTCCCTCAGCTGTAAGCTATACGTTCTGGAATTTTTCTACAATCATCATTATCTCCCTTCATAATGTATCTCCCCCCCCCTCTCTCTCTCTCTCTCTCTCTCTCTCTCTGTCTCTCTCTCTCTTGCTCTACATGAGAAATTTATCTAAGAATATATTTAGTTTCTAAAAAAAATTGAAGCAAAGGAAGAAAAAATCAGAAAGTGCGAAAACTAACAAAATGGGTGGGGTCAAATCAACGGAACACACACACATATACATACACACATATACATACACACATGTAGCACAAAACAAACACCAGCCAATTAATATTTTATCCTAATTGAAATATTCATATGTTATTGCCAGGGCGAGACCTTTTTATCAGTCCTTTGAGGGAAGGATGGGGGTGTGGGTGTGGGGGAAGTGAGGAGGGCGGGGGGGGGGATGGGAGGAGGGGTATTTTGCAACATTGGATTTGAACTCCAAAATGTCAACCAAATGTGAAGAATGGCAGGGCAGGAAGAAGAACCAGAAGCTTCCATTCATGTAGTACAGTTATATTTCACAACTAAAGCTCCACCAATTCAGAGACTATGTCACAGAAAAAGCTGGGAAGGGAGAGACGCTCTCGTTATACTTTTGTAAATGTCTTAAATTTTTCCCCTAATGGAGAGCACAGACCCAACCATATATAGAAGATCTTATGGTCACAATCACTGTATTTCTATAATACTAAAATCAGCGTGTGTGTGCGTACGTGTGTGTGCGTGCGTGCGTGTGTGTGTGTGCGCATGTGTGTGTGTGTGCGTGCGTGTGTGTGTGCGCGCATGTGTGTGTGTGTGTGCGTGTGTGTGTGTGTAAGGGTATGACATCACTAGATGACTAATTCTGTATGGTTCTTTGTTTTGTCCCGAGTAAAGCCATAAACGAATCACCACAACCCTCCGGTGGAAAACTGCTGATAACCCAAGTCAGGTAAAGCATTTCTATCTGTGGAGTATTTAAACTCTTCAGTCCTGCCTCATTTACTGTAATATGCAGTAGCAACAACATAACGACAGCACCAGCCTCAGAGCCCTGACAAAGCAGTGTATGATTACAAATAGCATGAGGAAATGCACATTATTCTTTTTAAGGAAGATTGATCCATTATTCAAACACAGCTGAACTCATTGGATGAGGATATAAAAATGCCACAGGATTTCTTGTATAATTAGTATATTTTAATGACCTTTTCAATGGCACTGTACTCAAAGCATATCCAACAGATGAAACTTTGCTCCCTTGTGGTAGGCTAACGGTATGATGTAAACAGAGCTTAGCTGAGGAAAAAAAAAAATCAATGCAATCTCTTCCTTTAAGTGGTCAATATTTTCTCTCTCTCTCTCTCTCTCTCTCTCTCTCTCTCTCTCTCTTTGTGAGACATATGCCATCCTTTAATTCAATGCAGCAATTAAAGGATAGCGTCATGTCTAATTCTGGACTGGGCAACAGTTGTTAGAGTTGTTACCTCATCTTTAAGAGATGGATGTTATGGTCCATCACTCTCTCTCTCTCACTCTCACTCTCTCTCTCTCACTCTCTCTCTCTCTCTCACTCTCACTCTCTCTCTTTCTCTCTCTCTCTCTCCCACTCTCCCTCGACCTCTTCTTCATCTTAACTCTCCCCTGAGTCAAGGACAGGAGTAATTGACGTGAAACTTTCAAAAATGAATTTGGCCACGTGCGGCAGTCACTTACGGATGTGGGCTCCCCACCACTCTACCGGGATCATTTGTTACTCAAGGCTGATTGGTCCTGACAAAACAATACCTTAAAAACTCACCAAAGTAAATTATGGGGCCGGTAAATGGCCAAGGGGAAAAACGGCGGGCCCTTTGGGTCCCGGAGCCTTTGGCAAACGGCCAGACACAAAACAAAGTAATGCGCTTTTGATATTAATAGCGGAGATGATATTGATCCGTGCCATTGCCTGAGCCCCACAGCGAGATCCAGGGGAGGGTCCGAGGAGAGAGCTCCTCGCCTCCTCCTCGCTCTCCTCCTCGCTGAAAGCCACTTCTCCAGTGGGGCCATTTAATTTGAACGTCTTTAATTACGTGAAATGGATTCTATGGAAAAAGGAGAAAAAGGGGGGGGGGAGGTGCAGACTGGTGCTGAGAGACAGACAGAGAGAAAGAGAGAGAGAGAGAGAGAGAGAGAGAGAGAGAAAGGAAAGAAGAAATGGAAAGGTTTGTGGTGGGAGAGGTTACTTTGCCTTTCCGGTGGCCATGTCATTCAGTGCACTGTCAACAGTTGTGTCCATTTCATCTGCTTTCTCTTTGTTAGAATAGATTTTTTCTTCTTCACTCAATAACGCAATGCCCAGTGTTTTACTAATATAAGGAGGGAAAGATAGACGAAGAGAGAGAGAGAGAGAGGGGGGGGGGGGAAGAGAAGCCAAGGACATGAGGAGAAATTAAGGAAAAGAGTACAGGGAAGGACACAAATAGATGTGTAAAGACAAGAAGCTTTATCAGTTAGTAGCATATTACGTGGCCGCTTGACAAAAACTGTAGAAAATAACTTCAGCATGCCTTTAAACGCATGTAAGAGGCTGTGTCTGTCATTTTAAACACTGAAACCCAGTACTACAGATGAATTAGTCGCACATGCAGAAAACCATGCTGAATTCGTTGCATTTCATTCTCTCTCACTCATGCATGGCTTTATAAAACATAGAATATTTTAAGTATTTAATACTTCTTAGCAACACTGAAGTACATGAAGAGCCTTTTGTTAGATCGCAGAAAGGAGGAATGAGACATGGTTTTGTCATGTGAAGGCGAAAACATTGGTCATTTTAAATACAAGGAAACTTGCTTATTAAAGACATCGCTGGAGTCTTTGTTCACACTATATGAATGTTGATAATGAGAAATATGAATTGAATTTGCACAGGGGTGTGCATTAAACAATTAGCACAGTCTTGCTAGCAGCGTCATGCCCACATTAACACAATGGAACGTTGAGGGCTAAAAGCAGTCATGTGACCTGTCTGCTTACTTTTGTTGTCTGGAGAGATCTATATTCTTTTCATAAAGATCATTAAATAATATCCATAGTCTCTTGATTTCTTTTGCGCTCTTCATTGTTTCTTTTACATCCTGGACATTTAAAGGTGCTAGAATAGAATAGAATAGAATAGAGAATAGTACTGTCTGTACACATGGAATTTTGCCTTTGGTTTCACTGTGGTTAGGTTTACGAAGCCTCAGAAAGACAAGCATTACAAGTCACAACAGAACATGACAAGGTAATGCAAGGGAGATTCAGGTACATACGTCATGTAGAGAATGTGCAATATGTAAGATCAAAATAAATTTCCAAAATGTATGACAATATGAGCCCATACTGTACTTACACAGACTATCCAGAGATTGTTTATTCCTGTTGAGTGGTTGAATGATAACTGGTAGAAGGCAACAAACTCTAAACTACACTCTAAACCACTTCTCTCTAGTCACACACTGTCTGTTACCATGGTGTTGTCCTCCGTAGTGTTTTGTGATATTGGTCATAATACCAGGAGGTCATTCATGATTGCTGCTGCTGTCACTCTGGGCATCTACTGGGCCTCATCGCAAAATTGGCAAAGAACAGTTTACTCGTCAGAAAAGGAGGAGAGATGCAATTCTCTGTCGGTATCTTTTAAGATTTGATACTTATTAAGCAATCAGTCATAAAAGACCCATTCGTCCATCCATCCATCCATCCATCCATCCATCACTTCACACTCACACCCCCACACATCCATCCATCTGTCCATGTCTTCACTCAGTCTGCCCCCTCTCACCATCCTATTGGGGGGGGGGGGGGGGGGGGGGGGGGTAAGGGAGGAGGTTGTGTCTTTAGCTGTCAGATGGAGGAGACAGAGTATTGCGTGTGCTGTAAATGGGACAACATCTCATTCAACCCTCCACTCATAATCGGCCCTATGGACCCCCTATGGAGGGTCGTCCCCACGTTGCTCCCTCCAACTGGACCCCTAAATTACACCCCTCACCCTCCATCACTCCAACACCTCCCTCCCCGCTCCCTCACACGCAACCCCCTAGAACAAAAGATTATCAGACTAACTGTGCAGGGTGTGTGTTGGAGAAAGAAGGGACAGGATTGGGTGGGGTGGGAGGGGTTTCTTATGTCTGCACAGTACATTAGAAATAAACTTAGATGAGTGTGTGTGCCGAACTTTAACGAGTGCATGGAAGTTTTTCCCCTGTGTTTGCTAGTACTGTTTTTTTTTTCCCCAATCCTCATACCTCTGTTTTTAATATGCTCACACGCTCATTCACAGTTAGTACCCACAAGCCCACTCTCACACACACACACACACACACACACACACAAACACACTCAGAGCCACCACTCACCCATAACTCCTCTATGTAAAGAGCCAATATTTATGCATGGAGTTTTATTAGGCAAGGATACAAAAAAATACAAAAAAAATCAAGAGGGGGGATTTTTTTTTTTCCCCGGGACCCACCCATTAAATATTGAGGTGCTGATGGGCTGGAAGGTGTGTGTGTGTGTAAATGTTAAATAATGAAGAGGCTGGATGCATCTGGGCCAGAGCAACAGAGGCCACATTCCTCCTTCCTTCTCTCTGATGCATTATTAAATGTGGATGCTCATGCCCGTCTCTGTTGGAGGGAGAGAGAGAGAGGGGAGGAGGTGGTATGGGGTAGGGTATTGGTCCCGGTGCTGCTATCTGTACCGCTCCCGCTCCGTAGGAGCGCGTAAAAAAAAAAGGGCGCCACACCCCGACCAGGCAGAAGGGAGGGGTGGGCAGAGAGGGTATGCCATATGGGGGTCTGGGGAGGAGGCCTCTGCTCTCATCCACCGTCTCCACCACCCCCCCATCTCCACTCCTCTTAGGGAGCCCCTGCCTCTTATACTAATGACTCGCTAATGCAGTGTACCTAATGCACCTCTTAAAAGAGTGCAAAGGGGTTGGTTTTTGGAGCGAGGGAACACGCGGCGGTCACTTTTTTAGCGGGGTTCATTTTTCACCCCGTCTCACTGAGGAGTCATACGCGTGGTTTTCATCGAAGACCTTCTAGTCTCTCTCTCTCTCTCTCTACCACAGTTAGGCACATAAGCATAATGCTCCATGGATACATTTAGAACATTCTCATATCACTGAGGAAATTAACGAGGCCTAGATTAAAAACAGAGATGGACTCTGGGTGACTGTGTGTCAGCGGCTCTAATGGATGTGTTTGCGCCCGGTGTGATATTGTTTTAGGCTTGATGTTTATTACTTACTTGTTTGCTTAATACAGTCATGTCCATTGATAACTGCAGATCTAGAAGCAAAATTTGCTTTTGTGTAATGCATATGCAAGCGTGTGTGTGTGCATGTGTGTGTGTGTGTGTGTCGAGGGGGCTGGTGGTGTATCTGTGTGCCTTCTGTTGGGCGAAAACAAAAAGGAGTAGAATTTGTGCTATGAAAAGGAATCTAGTTTTCCTTTGAACACACTGCATGACAAGATAGTAGCGCTGAGGAAAAATACTCCGGAGTTTGAGACCCAAACGCTTTGGATCTTTGGCATAAGGGATTGTTCTAGAAAGAGGCGGTGGCAACCAAAGACACAAGGGACGTCACACGGGAAAAAAAAAAAAAAAGAAAGAAATAAATGAAGGGGGAAAAAAAAGTAAACAGGGTTTTTTGATGTTACCCTTGTGCTGCCTTGGGCCGACATGCCACAGGGGACGGAGGCTGGCCCTCCCTCTGGAGAGAGGTGCAGGTTTTGGGCGGAGGCTATAAGAGGAGGACGGCCGGGTGCTGGGATTGTATACGTTGAGTGGGTGGAGCCTCGCCCGACCACGTCCCCCCTCGGAGACGCCGGTGCTGTCGGAGGAGAGGGACACGCACACGTCTCCAAGCAGCGGGAAACATTGTGAGTTTCTTATGATGTCACAGGAAAACACGCATTCTCATGCGCAAAGGCCACTGAAACCGAAAACAAACAGACGTCACACTGTGCACAAAGAGACTGTCGCTTTCATCTGCAATCCTGCTATTGCGGTACACGCTTCCAAGCTGTGCGCGTTCGCAGGAGTGTCGCGTCTGTAGATGTTTCGCGCGAGGAACGCGTCGAGGAATTTCTTACACCCGAGGTCTTCAGTGTCCCAGTAAACAGTGTGTGTGTGTGTGTGTGTGTGTGTGTGTGTGTGTTACTAAAATAGGATACATAAAAAGGTTATACGACATTACATCAGCACCACACAGCCCTAATACACTGTACCCAAGGTGAAGGAAACAGCTGAAATGAAACAGCGACTGAGGTGTGGTCACAGTGCATTTGTAACTTTTGACAGAGGAGCACAGAACGCACAGACACATTCGGGGACTCTTCTATGACAAATGTCAACACCTCAGGTCTTCGGCCATGTAATGTTTGAGGGTAAAGACAACTTTTTTTTTTTTTAAGTGAGGTAATTATTCAAAGTTCGTTTCGATTAATTTTTTCCATGATTTTGGCATGGACATGATCCGATGTCAGTTCTGTTTCTTTTTTGACAGTGGAGCACACTACACGGCTTGCTGAAACTAAAGTTAAATACATCATGTCTACTGAAGTTGGAGTTCATATCTCCAACAGGGCCAACAGAACCACTGTCCTCAGTAGGAGATGGGAGGCCTCTAGCTTCTTGGCTCTTATCTGGATTATCCAACCACTGTTAATGTTGATGCCTGCTAGCATAGAGTATCCCCACTGAGAGTTGATCTACCATAGTATGTAGTGTGGGGGATTTAATCTCCCTTACCCTACAGCACAGGGTCTTCTGAATAATGGAAGACATTTTGGGGCAACTGAGAGCTCAATGTAGATCATAACCATCCACACAGATATAAACTTACACGAGCGAGTTCGCTCTCTGGTCGAAAGGCAAACTGCGAGGGGATTAATCAATACGGTAGCAATGGTGAGAACCAAGAGGCAAAGCAAGAGAGGAGTTGCCTTTCTCCTCATGTTTTCTCTTCAAATCAACCCAATGGCTCAGATGTTAGCCTTCTGGTATAATAGACTTGCATTCCTCTCTGCAAATGACAGGTCAATGACTTGGTTATAAAGTCAACCATCTTGTTTTTTTTGGGGGTTTTTTTTGCTGTTTGTATGTGGGCTTAGTTTTCACAGGGATCCATAAATTGACTTTACAACTAAGTGCACTAATTCCAGCCAGCAACCATAATCTTTTTGTTTTCCATTGTGTTAGCGATGAATACAGTAGGGAAAGTTTTTGAAGCGTGTTTTTAGCGAATTTGAATAGGCTCTGGAGCTAAGTGTCTCTGCTCTGTCCTTTCCTAATGACGGTCAGGTTGTTGGGAGGGGTGATTTGTATGGCTTGCTCTCGTACGAAAGTGCAACACTGGTGCCACGTTTGGAATGGCCAATGAAGAAGGCCGCGCTAGCCTAGCGAAAACACAGGCAGGCCAGGAAGTGAGCGAATATTTATTGGGTTATTACCTGCTCTCTCTCTCTCTCGCTCTCTCCTTCTCTCTGTTCAACCCAGAAGGTGAAATCAAACTTTGCATACAACCTTGCCAACCCTACGGTCCCTCAGTCCATCCTCAACCCCGGCACCATTTCCTCGTACATCGTAAACAAGAGGGTGCTTTGAATAATCCTCTCGTATTGTGTTTGGGAGGTGAAAAGGAGGGGGTGAGCGCGCTGATGAGCAGACGACAGCCCAAATGCGATTCACTGGAAGAGGAGAGAAAAAAAAAAAAAAAAGAGCGGGAAAAAAGTAGAGAAGGGGGCAGAAGTTGAAGAACAGCACCAAGTCCAGAGGAATGAACTCATCTGCATAGGATCAGCCAGAGAAGCAGCTCGACCTCAAAGATGACCACAGGAGATACAGGTAGACCGAAAAGACAGCCACAAAAAAAAAAAAAAAAAAAGACTGAGGGAGGTGTTTTGTTGGGGGGGGTTTTTTGTTGTTGTTGTTGTTGTTGCTGAAGTTTTGGGAGACTGGGTACCGAGTGTATACAACAGCGCGCGCGTGTGTGTGTGTGTGTGTGTGTGTTTGTGTGTGCTGGATGACGGCGGTACCCAGATCTGCAGAGCTGCCCCACGGGTGATTGAAGTTGCTGACATTTTAAGGCTATTGAAAACTAAAGCTTAATAGGCAGCGCGGTGGGTTGAAATCGTGTCTGGTTCATGTTTAACAAAACAAGGTCAGCAGGGTTGTCAGGCCGTGAATTCCATAAATAACTTGATAATGGGATTTTAAAACAAGCCGTCCGCCAAACCCCCCACCCCCCCCCCCCCCTGCCTTCGTTCTTCCAACAACCCCAACAACCCCCTCCCCACCCCACTCCGTGCCCTCCCCTTTTCCTTGAATGGACACTGTGAACGTGTATGTGCGTCTTTCAGGAAGAGAGGAATATTAGAATGCAAATGGTATTCACACCGCATCCTCATAAACAACGGTGTTCATTTAACCCCCGACCCCTGCATTTAACTGCCCATCAAGTCATTTGTGCGGTGCGAGGCATGTGTAAGTGGACCAAGCGCATTGTGTGTGTGTGTGTGTGTGTGTGTGTGTGTTTGTGAGAGAGAGAGTGTGAGAGTGTGTATGTGATAGGGTAGTTCAGAGTTTACCATTTGCAATGCTCAATTAATCTTGTCAGCATGCATTTACTGGGGAATTGAACACCTTTTAAAGTCTGCCTGGCTTTGTCACTCTCTTCTCCTCCATCTATCACAGAAAAACCAGGGGGAAGAGTCCGAAAGAAAACGGACTCTAACCGACACTAACACATTAGAGCACTCCTCATTTACAGGCATGATGACAGTTAATGTAGAACAACAATAAAAAAAAAAACAAGGTTATAATTCTTTCGCACATTTTAAGTGGTAATACCTCAACCGCAGCATTTCAGCTCTCTGTCTTTAGACTTTGGTAAATGTAAATTGAACAGACACCTTTCTTAGTGCAGCAGTGAACTGACACTGCTTGTTGCAAATCAGTATGTTATTTCTACTGTTAAAACACACAAGCTCATCTCTCTGGTGTAATGTCAGAAGCTTAAAAAAAAAAACAAAAAAAAACATGTGTTCAGAATATTTTAATAAATATTTTAAGTGCAATGTTTGAATATCTTGGAAATCATTAAAAAACATTAATTTTTGCTTGTTCATACATAGTTTAGTATTTTGGCTTGAGTATGTCAATTGGGCTCTTGTTTCCTCGAGTACGAGTGAAAGGATTAGCATGTTTTGCAAAGATCATCACTGTAGCAGATCAAAAATGAGGACAGGAACGTTAATATACAACATCATGACGTCTGGTCCTATGAGGAATTAATCACTGCTATGTTTTTTTTTCTTTCTTTTAATAAAACATGAATAAAAGGGAGATGCAATAAAGAGAGCAGTAAAAAAAAAAACGACCTCAGAGCCAGGAGAAAGGAGACCAAGGGTGGGGGAGGGGGAGAGAAAAAGTTATCTGGACCAGGGTGGAGGGTTTGACTACCATCGCCAGAGTAACAAGGGGTCCATTTTAAGAGCAGAACTCCCCTCCGCCCTTAATCCGGCGCGTTTGTCGCGGCTAATTATGGCGGACAAGCCTCTTTATCGAACCTGCCCCTGCCATCGACATTAGGATGCATGAGCCGCCGCTGTTGTTTTAAACGCTCTCATTAAGAACACAAATCAGAGCTGTTGACAGAGTGCTTTTGAATTAAGCGTCTGGCCCTCTCCACGCGCGCGCTCTCGCGCTTTCCCACCCGCCACCGTTGCCGCCGCCGCCGCGCAAAGCAGGGCCACAGGACAAGGAGCAATTTATAACGCCATTAGCCACACTCGCCGAGGTTACAGGCCTCAAAATTGTTCCCGTCTAATTATTCTTAATGGATACAGGGAGAGAGCGGCGCTCGGGACAGCTTTTTCATTAGCCCTCAATCAAGAAGGGCTGAGAGGGGGAGGCGGGTAGAGGGAGAGTGCAGCCGGGCCAAATGCATCGCGCAGGCGAGCAGGAAATCAAAAATAATCGTGTTTGTTTTGTCTTTTTTTTTTTTCCCCTCCTCTCTCGCCCGTCGTAATAAGGATGCGTGCGAGAGAGAGAGAGAGAGAGAGAGAGAGAGAGTGGGAGGGTAGAGGAAGTCATGAGCTGTTCAGTCTTGTTCTGCTCAATCTTCGGTGATTAAAAGGAGACGTTTTCCGTGCCTTTCCAATGCACGAGGATTAATGCGAGGGTAAACTTAAAGAGAGCCACTTAAAAAAAAAAAAAAATCTCTTGACTTGCTCATTTGTTCATCAACAGCAAATGACATTTTTGTAAAATTGTAATTTTTTTTTTCCTCTCTTTTTTTTTTGGGCAGATGGATGTCATTAGGTTTGACTTTTAAAAGCCACTTATGCCCTCTGTTCATGCCCACTTTATAAAAATATATTAAAAAAAAAACAGAAGGGTGACACTTGTAGGACAACTTAAGGGTAACATTTATGCTCCAGTATTGTCAGAACCAATAGGATGCAAAAAAAAAAAAACAACAACAACGATTATATGTCCAACGGTGATATTTGTGCTACTGGGGGAGCAGGTACAGAATTTTGTCTGGTTCTGTGGACAGACATAACAAGCAAAAGCTTCGATACTGGACTCCCATAGATTCCGACGTTGAAACTCGTTCCCCACTCACGCATAACAACGTTCCCTTACGCGTGTTCCGTAATATACCTCTGTATGTCATCTCGCAAAGGGGAGAGGAGACCAGAGAAGCCAAATTGTGAGTGTTAACCATCTTTTACAAGCCATTAGACGGTAGGGCATTATCACATAGCGTAGTCTCTTAACGAGGGCTGACATATGTGAAGGAGGCTGTTAGCACCAACATTAAGATGTGCCAGCCCACTGATGAAATGGGACATTGTCCATGAGGGAGATATCAGTGTTAATTAGAGGATAATCGTTGTAGCTCTCTCTCTCTCTCTCTCTCTCTCTCTCTCCTTGCTATTCCTCTTTCTCTCTCTTCTCTGTGTCCCTTGAAGGAGACATGTGTAGATTATCACTCATTGGGGCACAATGTAATTTCCCCTATTAGGGTTGGTAATGATACACATACTCACACAAACACACACACACACACACACACACACACACACACACACACACACACACACGCATGCACTTATTCCACTGTCCAGTCCAGGAGACATTGCGAATTAACATTGTCTCTCACGTTCCCATTAGAACTGACTACAAATAGTAAATTATGGTTCATTCTGTACTCTGTACAAATATTACACAGACAGGCAGAGCAGAATGTACTAATCTTCAGCAGGTAGAAGTGTAAACATCTTGAAGAGTGCTTGGAGAGGTATAATTCAATGCAGACACAACAAGAGAGCCTGTCAGTCTTCATCCCTCTTCCTTGGTGTCAAACTCTGCAACTGGATTTTTTTGGTGATGGATTTGCTCACGAGGGACGGCTTACTAATCTCCGAATGTAAGAACAGGTTTGTAGTTGTCAGCATGCACTGAGTAAAGCATCTTCTCTTCTCTTCTCTTCTCTTCTCTTCTCTTCTCTTCTCTTCTCTTCTCTTCTTCTCTTCTCTTGCCTTCCCCTCCCTCTCGACTCAAACTCCTGGGCCAACTGTAGATCTAAATTTGGATTGGACGTCAAGGCCAAATGCAGAGACTGTTACTAAACGCCAAAGCGGTCAGGTGTTTTCTCCCAGTCAGAACTGAGAACCGAATTACTCCCACCGTAAACCTGAAGTGGACTGAGCTCGCGTTATCGAGTTGTTGGCTAATATTTGTGATGGAGGCTCGGTGAAGGGTCTTTGCCTCAGTGGGTTTCAGACCGTAACCCCCCCCCCCCCCCCTTTGCCTACGGGGCAGGAGAGAGGCGCTGGTAGAGACAGAATCGGGCTAAGCGCAACCCTTGCTCTTCTGCTTTCGCCCCGTAGCATTTTGTGTCACAACCGGGTAATGACAGTTACGCGTGTGGTCCAGTGACCGCTGCAGACACGTATGACCGACCGCGCGCACGCATGTGTGAGTGTGCGTGCGTGTGAGAACGAGAGACAGGAGGAGGAGAAGAAAGAGAGGGGGTGTTTAACAAATGAGAGGGTTTGCCCTGTACTTTTAGCTTGTCTGCATTTACCTAACACAAAAAGAAATCCAGTTTCATCCAAGAGATCTCTTTTAACAGTGTAATAATAATAATAATAATAACTAGAGTTTGTGAACACACACACTAACACACACACACTTCCCAACTCTACCCCCCTTCACTGACAATGATTTACAACACTGGACAGGCAGGAATAATGCCCTCCAGCAAATGCAGCCAATCAGGTTGAATTATGGCCCATATGGGTAGAGCACAGTAGAGAGAGAGAGAGAATGAGTAAGAGTGGACACTGGCCGTAGTGGCTTTAGGGTTAGACTCTGACACCCACCAAGAGCGGTTTCCCCGGAGACAGTTGCTCCTGGAGACAAACTCTGTCCCTCAACATAGGTACCTATAGGGTTGAAGCTTTTGATCAAAAGCAGACATTTACTTAAAAGTAAAGTTAAGTAAAACAACATAGCACTCTTCTTCTCTGGCAAACCTGAGCTCTGACTGGATTTGTCTATAAATAAGGTGAAGATTCTATATCTCTAGGACTTTTATCTGTTCGTGTCAAATTTCCTGAGTACCACTAGCTAAAAGAATGATATGACAATGAGGATGTCAGTGAGAGACAATGAGAATGACAATGTTAGTGATCTTTGTCATGGCCTCCTTCACACTATTTCCTTCAAGAGTAAAAAAAAAACAAAACAAAAAAAAACAGAAAAGTAAAAAGAGTGGGAAAAACACGCAATTAACCATGGCTAAAAGACAACGATAAGCAGTAATTAATATTCAATTAATGCCCGAGGAATTTCTTTTAAAGTAATTAAGCGTTTATTAATGTGATTTGTAACCCCTGAAGTGTCACAAAATATGCTAAATGGAACGCTAATGTTAGACTGCTCTCGTTCCCTCCTGCTGATGAAATTTTCCACTGCTGCACTTTTTACTGACGCCCAATTTAACAGAACTACACTCAGCGCCCAATCAAAACTCACGTCTGTCTAATGAGCCAAAGTCTGAGATAACTCTTCACACGGTTGCTCACGCAGCTTTTGAGACGATATTCAGGCAGTTCGATTCTTTGCTTCTTTAGTTTTTTGTTGAAGTTTGCGGACCGATTCTTGATCCCAAAGCCGCTGTTCTATAAATGTCCCAGAGTAGGAAAGCGCTGATGTGGGATCAGTTTTAGTTGCTAAGACCGAGCCGGACTGATCACGAATCTGATCTTAGATCAGTAGTTTTTACTCCTGAGATATTTTACGTATACATGCGTGCTAGAAGGTACCCTGCGAAAGGATGGCAGGGGGAGAACCAAAAATGAACATCAGAAGTAATGAAATGAAAGTAAAGGAAGAGATTAATAAAGAGTGTAATAAAGAAGGCGTGAGATCTTGGAGCGTCATCTAAACTAAATACAAACTGTCTCGTTCTGTGGCTCACAGGAGAGCTGTTTGTCTCAGCTGTTAAAGTATGAAAAAATAAAATAAAAAAAAAAAGGGTGAAACATTTTCCTGTGAAGAGGCAAAGGAAACAGAGGGGAAGAGTAATAGATTATGTCCATCAGTAAAGTCTTTGTCAAGGGTCTTGACTCACTCGAATATGTGATTGGATTTATGATCAGTGACTGTATTCATAATGGGTTGGATGATCGTGCATGCTGGCTTTTGGATGTGTGTGTGTGTGTGTGTGTGTGTGTGTGTGTGAGTGTGAGTTCAGCGTGTGTGTCTGTGTGGTCATGAGGCTTGACAGAAGGTTCCGGAGGGCAGGAGCCAGTGCCATGTCCGTTGTGTAAGGTTGAGCAGAACGAGGGGTCCTGTACTGACAGGGTTTCTCCACTCCTCCTTCTGCGTCATTTAGCGCTGTTCCTCCTGCGTTCCTGACTCTGGACCCCAATACACACAGACACCTCTCAGCCCTTCAGCTATACAAAAATACCCTCTCTAGCTTTTCTCCCTCATCCTCTGCTCCTCACGCTTCTCCGTTCCCTCTGACGCTTTATTCCTCCCTTCTACGCCTCCCTCTGTTTTCTCCACGCTCCTCTCCTCTTCCAAACCGCCTCTTCTTTCATTCTCTCCTCTCCTCTCCTCTCCTCTCATCATATCACCGCTTTGACTGCTACATGTCACAGCTTGTCGTCTCTCTCTCAGTTTCGACATCCCCACTTCAGTTCACTGACAGACAGGTCAATCTGATCCAGCATTTAAGCTTTCTCTCTCTCTCTCTCTCTCTCTCTGTTTCTCCTTCCCCCAGCTTGACCGTCACATCCACTCTTTCTCTCTCTCTCTCTCTCCTTCTCTCATCTCATGCCAGAGAGTTTGATCTGATCCACAGGCCTGGGAGTTCTTCCACCAGAAGATGGGTAAGAGCAGCTAACACTTAAATCCAACCCTCATCCTTCAACGTTTGGTTTTCTTGCTGTCCAACAGCTTAGTGTGAGGTGAGTTGAGCTTGCCTGGAGGTTTTAAAGCACTAAAGCACAGGTAGAGCTGAAAGAGGTGTGTAGCCTCTGTCCACAAAGCACAGAGAAACCCAAGGACTGAGAGGGTAATTCTCTTAAGTAGATCCAGGAAAGGGGCTTTTTCATAGAAAAACCTTTAGGTCTTTCTACAGTAATTGAGTGTCATCTGTCACCTTGTCAGAATGGACGTCTTTTTTTTTTTCTTTTTTCAAAAGTCTGAAAAGTAAGAAAGAAGAAAAGAAGGAGAGATGGAAAGAAAGCGAATCTTTGGAACACTGGATTTCTTTGTGTTTACTCTTTACAGTGTTTTCGCCATTAAATTCAGAAACGTCAATGTTCTTAAATACTGTTTTGTTTTGTTTTGATGTGATATGAGTCTCTCCAAAGCCAATGCAACGTTAAATAATTCTGCAAATGCTTGAAATCTGAATTGTAAGTGAGTGAGTGTGTGTGTGTGTGTTATTTCCCGATCTCTCTTTTCCTTATTCCTGCCATTCTTCCATCCATCTCACCATAAGCATGTTACCTCATTTTCCCAGCCCTGTCTGTTCCCCTCAGACCTACGGCCTTCCACCACCCCAAACCCAGAAAGTCTGTCATTTCAAATCTCCTGTTTTCCCGCTCTCGTGCAAGGTTAAAGGTTAATAGGCAACAAAACAATGGGTCCTGGTTCAGACACAACAAACAAAGGCCCAAGGGATTTGTTAGCTCAGTCTCCTCCCCCTTTTTCTTCCGTTTTCTCCCTCTCTCTCTCTCTCTCTCTCTCTCTCTCTCTCTCTCTCTCTCTCTCTCTCTTCTTCACTGTTCTCTCTATGCTAACCGGGCTCCAATGAGCCTCCCATCAATACCCTGTCACAGAGACAGTCACTTAAACCTATTTGCAAGGTTAATTGCCGTTTCATTGGCTTGTATTTACACGAAAAGCCTTGTTAGACAACTAATAAAGATTCCAATGGGAGCTGGTTCAACAAATTAACGGTAAAGCTCCAAGCAAAGGCTAATTACCACATAACTGTACACACTGTCTTCAATGCAAACAAACAAACTCTAGTGTGCTAACATATACATGCTTATGGTGAAACTGTTTTCTTTTTTTTTTTTTTTTTCCTCCAAGGGTTGGCATACAGAGAGACAAAGGCAAAGGAAATGAAAGAAAAAGGAAAAGCCAAGGAGAGAAAAGCAAAACGGGGGGAAGAATTTGGAATGGTGGCGTTAAAGGGTGAGGTCATCCAGACATTGGCAGCTAGGACGCTTGTCTGGCTGACGGTGCTGAAGTGTGTGTGTGTGTGCGTGTGTGTGTGTTTGTGTGTGTGTGCGTATACACACACTGTGGCTAAAGATGGGAGGCAGGGAGGGAGAGAGAGAGAGAGACAGAGGGAGAGGAGGGAGTGAAAAAAACTGTGTGCCCCCTGAAGCGACAAAGGGGGTCCTGTCAGCTGCAACATTACACAGCAGTGGAACACGGAATTCAGGTCAATATTGTGTGTGTGTGTGTGTGTGTGTGTGAGTGTGTGTGTGCGTGCGTGTGTGAGCGTGCATTTGCTGTGCGTGTTACCCATATGGAACAATGCTTACAAACAGTAGAGGGCACACTCCATGTCCCAGACAAATACACACACCCCCCCCCCACACACACACACAACCACACACACACACACACACACACACACACACACATAACCACACACATGCGCGCACACACACACATAACCACACACATGCGCGCACACACACACACACACACACACACACACACAACCTGTCTAAACAGAGCTTGTTCAGCATTCCTAGACTTCAATTAATCATCCACTCATCTTATGCAATTAAAGGAGCGTGTTACTATCGTGTCTAGCAGAGCCACTCAAAGACTACACACACACACACACACACACACACACACGCACACACAGTCTTCTGTACAGACCGAGGATGAGGTTAGTACAGGTCTAGGAAAGACTAAGATTCTCTGTATCTGTAGAGAAAGGAGAATGAGGAGGGAGGTGTAAGGAGTGGACCGGAGCAACGGGAGAGGGGAGGAGAGGAGCAGAGACTGGACAGGAATATGATTAGGTGGCTTAGAGACAGAGCCTTTCCAAATCCCTCCGCATGTCCATAGAGTCAGGCAAAACAGCTACACGCAGTCACCTCCTCCTGTCAATGTTTGCCCAACTACACGAGTGTGAGTGCGTGTGTGTGTGTGTGTGTGTGTGTGTTTGTGTGAGAAAGAGAGAGAGAGAGAAAACGAGATGGAATGGAGAGAGGGAAAATAAAGAGGTATGTGGTGTTGGACTGCGTAGATATGTTGTTGCTTTAATGCTCTGCCAATTTCACTGTTCCAAATACCATATCTCCGACACACAAAAGCACACTCACGCACACACTCACATATAGACTTGCAATCTCTCCATCTGTCTCTCTTTGCATATCTCTCTCTCTCTCTCGCTCTCTTTCTCTCTCTCTCTCTCTCTCCCTTTCTCTCTCTCTCTCTCCCTTTCCTACCTCTCTCTCTCCTTCTCTCTCTCTCTCTCTTGGGAAAGGTGATCAGAGGTCTCTCTCTCAGCACCCCCCCACCACCCCCACCCCTCCCTAATTCAGTCCCACTGATGCATTTTGTCGGAGTCAGCAGCAAAAACGGACAGTCAAAAAAAAAAAGAAAAAAAAAAAAAGAAGAAGGCAAAAAAGAAAGTATCGATTAGCCTTCAGAGTTCCACGTGGGCCACTTTCATCGATTAGGAGAAGGAGAGCCGGCGAGCAACTGCCCCTTCCCTCTCTCTCTCTCTCTCTCTCTCTCTCTCTCTCTCTAGGGCCCTTTGTTCGTGAAGTGAGTGATATAATAGTCCTTTGAGGAGGAGTAGAGGGTGAAGGGAGGGGTGGACCGACTGTGGTGTCTGGAAAGAAGATGGGGCTGTGTGGGGGAGAGAGAGAGAGAGAGAGAGAAACGGAGAGACACACCAGAAGAGAGAGGAGAGAAAGTCTCAATGACAAAAGGTCGGGGCAGCTGGGCTGAGGGCGATGGGGGAACCAAAGGGAGTTGAGAGATAATCTGCTAAAGCCCCAAAAGGAGAGATTCAGCATGCGCACCACCCTCACAGGGTCCTACAACACATTTGCACATAAATAAGGAGGCAAGCGTGGCTTTGAAGGAGCAGGGCAGGGGGACAGAGGAGTGCAGCTGCTTACCTCCAGAACAGACAGGCCCACAAAACTACTTTTATATCCTCATCATTTTAAAGAGAGACTTCAGTCTATGACTATGCGTGTTTAAACTGTATGTATATGTATGTATGTATAATATATAAATGTGTGTGTGTGTGTGTGTGTGTGTGCGTGCGTTTGTAACTTTCTGAACTTGTATTGATCAGTTTTAAGGATTAACAAACAAAGAACCACTCACACTCCTACATAACTGAGAATTAATCATATCTAAATAAGCACTGACTCTGTGACTCATCTTCTTCAAATTCAAAAAGAGAAAAAGATAAATAACAAACAGACGGCGACCAAAATCACAAACAACAAACCCTACAAGCCCCTAAGCCCCCCCCCCCCCCCCCACACCAACATACACACACACACAAAACAACAATGATACTAGAACAGTCATAAAATATCCTTTAAAACAGCCTTCCCCTTTGTTTAAATTTGCAGCCTAGACAAAAATTCTCTGTCATAATCCATTAGCTGATTCTGTGAAATCTTTTTTTTTTTTTTTTTGCACTCTTTCACTGGAATGGAGCTTAATATTATCAGAGCGAGTGGTTTAAGGAACGAGTGGAGTCATGAGAGGGGAATTAGAGTGAAATTGGACGTAGCAGGTGGTATTGATCAACCAGGGAAGTTATGAACCCCCTGTCATTTCCCTTTCATGAGCGGCTCAATAGGTATTGACCAGGGAGCGAAAAGCGTGCGTAAGAGCACCGTCTTAAAAACAACGCGCGAAAGAGAAAGACGAGGCGTCGTCAGAGACAGGAAGTAGGGAAGGAAAGGAGAGTCCGACAGCTTATGCGCCGGCACACACGGCGAGGCGAAGCGTCGCTTCGCAAACACTCTCAAACGCATGCAAACATGCAGTCAGAGAAAGAGAGAGAGAGAGATAAGAGACAATCAAAAGCACAGTACAACTTAAACGGAGAGTGGCAGAGAGAGAGAGAGAGAGAGAGAGAGACCGCGTGGCCTGCTGCTGTAATGCGTAACAAGAGAGGATCATGTTAAGAACATATTGTCAGGGTTAAGGGACGAATGTACAGAAGAGAGATGGATAGAGCAGAGAAAGAGATGGGCTGAGGGATTTGCGAGGGAGAAAAAGAGGGATTTGTAACGGTGGCGTGTGGCTGGCTGAAGGTGTGTTTTTGTGTGTTTTTGTGTGTGTGTGTGTGTGTGTGAGTGAGTAAGTAACTGCTGTTGGACATTAAGGGGCGTTCGGGGCCCGCCGCGCTCGCCCCGGATCACAGACACCCTGCCAGTACCGCCTAATCCAGCCTTATCCCCCAAGCTCCATGTGCCAGCGCCTCCCCACCACGCTTAGCGGAATTTCACGCCACACTCGTCCGCCTAAAAAAAAAAAAAAACCGCTTTGCTAACGGGATAACGCTAGGCGCTGAGGGGCTCTTCTTTCTTTTGCTTTTCAGCCCATCTTCTGTTCCAGCTTATCAATGTCTTACTCTGTTCTTTCCATATGTCTCTTCATTTCTTGGTTTTTTTTTGCTTGTTTGGCCCTTTTTCGATTTCTACAGTTTCTTTTTTCCCTGTTTGACGGATGGTTGAAAACATCTTTTCTTTTCTTTTCTTTTTCCTCCTTCTGCTGTCCTGCCTCGTCGTAATTTTACTTATTCTTTTTCTATTCCTTTTTTCTTCTTCTTCTTCCTCTCATTCACATTTTACCATTTCTCCATCAGCATCAACCAGCCTTTTATACAGAGCACTCTCTCTCTGATGCGCTCTCTCCTCCACTGACTGCTCCTTTCCGAGAAAGTCAAACGCAAGCATGCGCTCACAAGCTGAAACATGAAGATAGAGAAAGAAACAGAAAACAAGAAGGAAAGAAAGAGAGAAAGAGAGAAAGAAAGAAAGAAAGAAAGAAAGAAAGAAAGAAAGAAAGAAAGAAAAAGAAAGAAAGAAGTGGGAGGAGGTAGGAGAAACCACCCCCAAGTGTTCCTCCCCAAGGGGATGAGCTGTAAGGAGTGAGGCACAGGCGCCCACAGAGAGAGAAAAGCCAAGTTTGAAAAAAAAAAAAGAAACAAAAACAAACAAACAAAAAAAAAAAAGAAATGTTGTTGTCGCGCTCCTTCTGAAACACACTCACAGGGGTTTGCGGCATTCAATCAGCTTCAGCATTGAGTGCCCCCACCCCCCCCCCCCCCCCCCCCCCCCCCCCCCACCCCCAACCCCCCTCCAAACACACACACACACACACACACTCATACTGAAAGGCTCCCAGAACACAAAGCCAACTCTAAGCACGTTAGCGTCAGCTGGCGCGTATGGGAGCACAAGTGTGTTGGCTGAAAAAGGAAGGCAAAAACATAGTAGCCTTTCTCTCTAAGGCGAAGCGATTACACCGTTTGAGCCGAAACCCAGGGGCACCTCACCGCGCAAACCAAAACCCCACACTGTTGAGGAGAATAAGAGGTGGCATCTCCTTTGCCACCGAACGCCTCCACGCTTCTCTCACACATGAAGATCGAGGGTATTGTGTGTGGGAAACACGCAGAACTGAGCCAGACTTCAGGAAAAACACACACACACACATACACATACACACACATGGCCTTGGCTCAGCTGTCTGGACATCCTTCTCTCTCTCTCTCTCTCTCTCTCTCTGTCTCTGTCGCTCTCTTACGCACACAGAAACACACACACACACACACATATGTATTTCAAAGAGAGAAGAATCCTCTGGATATCCCGGCCCTGAGCTCTTTCTCCCTCAAACATACTCTCTTTTCATTACTTTCGCTCTGCCTCTTTCTCTCTCTGTTTGTGTGTGTGTGTGTGTGTGAATTGCGAGGGAGAAAAAGCGAATGTATGTGTGCTTGCGTAATATGAATAGTTCTGACTTGTGCTTGATTTTAATTCATTATTCCTCTTCTTTCGATGCCCTCCCTCTCTCTACACCCCCCCCCCCCCCTCTCTCTGACTCAGAGTGGAGTCAGACACCTGGCTGGGGTGGAGAGGTGACATTTGACCCCTTCTTCCTTCCCTCTCTTTCCCTCCATTACCGGGGCGTCTCTGTGTTTCCTAATGTTCTGAGTACTGAAGCATATAAATAAAAGGTGAAGTACAGGAATGACTGCCTCTATGTCTTGACAGAATTGCTGAACCTCAAAGAGCACCTTGAAGGGCATGTCCACTGTCAATAGAGTTTTTGTGTGTGAGGTCTCCTCAATTAACATAAAACTAAACAGCTTCCTCTTGTTTGTCTTTTACTTCTCTCTCTCTCTCTCTCTCTCTCTCTCTCTCTCTCTCTCTCTCTCTCTCTCTCTCTCTCTCTCCCTCCCTCCCTCTCTCTTTCTTTCCCTCTGTCTCTCTCCCCACAAGCACACTCACACACTCACACACACACACACACACACACCCCTTTATTCTGGCATATGAAACAGCACACACATAACACTTGTATGTGAGGTCACGTAGCTAAGGAAAATATAGGTATGGGTATTACGTGTGCATGTCTTAGCGTGTGCTTGTTTTGGCATGTGTGTGTGTGCTCTGCATAAATGTGCATCATTCACACAAACTGTGTGTGTGTGTGTGTGTGTCTGTGTGTGTGTGTGTGTGTGAGAGAGAGAGAGAGAGGGACTTAGGGATCTCTGAGATGCGTAGCCTGAATGCATATGTAAGACTAGCTCTCACGTCTCTTTCTCATTCAGACACACGGCACCGTTGTGCTGCACAAGAGAGAGACTCTAATGCTGTGCAGATTACCTCAGATCTGAGCCCTGAACCGGCTACACGCAGCATGTCGTCAAGACCCTCACAGGTACAGCATCTCCCACATTCAGCGACAAGACTCAACAGACAGCAGATCCCCTGCACCACTACATGTCTGCGGTCACTGTGGAACATTAAAGGCCAGCTCT
Source organism: Chanos chanos (assembly GCF_902362185.1). NCBI lineage: Eukaryota > Metazoa > Chordata > Actinopteri > Gonorynchiformes > Chanidae > Chanos > Chanos chanos. Next base: position 40,715,816 of record NC_044502.1, read on the forward strand.
CTGTCTGTAGACTTCTCCTCCCTCTGGAGAGAGGATTATCAAGACAAGGGTTATCCACAAAGTACGGCAACGTGTTCAGGATAGAGACACAATACACACTGTACCAAAGGTCAAACTAGTATTCTCTTACTGCTTATTTTGGGGTTCTGTGTTTATCAGAGCAGTGGAGACATTTGAAGATTTGCCTGATAAAGCATGATATCTATACCATCCAAATTAACACCGACTGGATGAAGGTGACATTTAAAACTTGACCTCAGGAGTGAAAAAAAAAGGTGAAAATGGTAGCGAGTAGACTGACCTCAGCTGCATCATTTTTTCCCCCTATTTTTCTTTTTTCACAGTTTTACTCAAAGCTAAATTCCACAGAGGTCTCTGGAGACCACGTCCCTTTCACGTACTCCATACATTTTCTCAACGAGCGGTTTAGCGCCGCATTCTCTTTGCTAATCGCTAATTAGCAACTTATTAAACATTCAGAGGTATCGATGCACGTTCTGTACGCCTCGGTAAGTAAATGACTGTTTGTCGCGGCTCGGGCGGTTGTGTTTCGCTGTGACATTTGAGCATCGTTCAAGTGCAGGCGAACATCTGAACGCATCACAGCTCTGAATTAGCACGCTAGAAATAACAGGAGCCATTAAAGCAGCCGTCAAAGCCCTGTCATAATCACTGACAGAGAGAAAATGCTTGAAACGATGTCACCGAAAAGCAAGATTGATACACTGAAACTAAACAGGGTAACGTCTCTTGCGCTAACATTAGCGCGGTTGAAAAATGTCATGTTAGCGCACCCCGTGATCTGTCCCAGGGCTGGCTAATCATTTGGGCTAATTGAGGTTTCAGACTAGCTGAACCTGAAAGATATATAGACTGTCTCTACTTCCAGTCATAAGACTTCTGACATGGGCAAAGGGGAACAGGCCTGGAAGACACTAATTTTAATCATATCAGCTCCAATTATAACGCTAGAGCTGTAATAACTGCACACAGCCACGACAAACCCACAGTGTGAGTCAAACGAAAAACCTGTTTTTCTGCCATTTTCCCCTCCAGCTCCTCTAGCTGACAGCACTCGTCCTAGTGCACCGGGAAGTCCAAACTTGTCAGCAGTATAAAAAAAAAAGAGAGAGAGACCATAATCCCCCTGCTTCCCTGAAGTCTATCTACCCACAGTCGTGCTCAACCCTGTGGCTGGGGTCATGGCGGTGAATTGATGACCTGGATCTTTGTGCTCCGGTCAGGGTCCTGGATGGTTTGTTCTGAGCTTACTGTCCAGAGGCTAAGCTACATGTACTCAAGTTCTTGACACGGAACGCGGCCTTTCATTTCAGTCAGCGGGTGTCTGCGAATCGCTGGGGCCAGTCATTCATCTGGTCCTGCAGGTCGTTTACCACTGTAACTCCACCTGCCAGAGAACCTCTGCTCTGTCTGATTAATTGAGCTCTGTGGGGATTTATTGCCCACAAGATATTTGCTTCAGCACTTTAATAAGTACAGGGGAAGAACAGAGGCAAGATTAATCAGATCAGGCTTACCACTGGGCATATACAAAACAACTCATAATTAATGACTGCGAATATGTACATTTGTTTGTCTGCTTACGCGGTGTGTGTGTGTGTGTGTGTGTGTGTGTGTGTGTCTGTGAGTATAGGTGTGGGTGTGGGTATGCGTGTGCATGCCTGTGGACAGCGGTTTTGTGTGCGTGGGTGTGTAAAGTTGAGTAGATTAGGTTTTTAGTACAGCTCCTGTACCCATCAGGTTGCACCTAGACAGTGAGGTGGTCTCATGCTGTAATCTATTAAAACAGAGTCGGGCTTATGCAGACTTGTTCAGTCAGGTTCGCTCAGCAGTTCCCCCTGTCTCTCCCTCTCTCTCTCTCTCTGCTCTGCTCTGTTCCATGTTAGATAAGCCCTGTACACAGGTAGATCCTTACTACATACCTCATCATCATCTAACGAGGTTGGCCGCCGTAGGAGAATAACGATGCTTGAGCCTGTTGGCTCATTTATCAGTCTGTTTTACAATGGCTGCCTCATGGAAGTAATTAAACCCCGGCATCATTACAACTAACGACGGCCTCTTTTAATAGAGATCCGATGAGGCACTGGGGGCCTGTTCCATAATTGTACCGCCCAACACTCCTGTTGAAGGGGTGGGGGGGGGGGGTTTAATTAGCACCACGCAAGACAGAGAACCGTAACGTTAAGGCCAGCAGACGCGAGCGGGAAAATTGTCCCCGAGCGCTGTTGCTCTAAGCACGGTCAAACTGAGGCAAGCTCCAGAGCGCAGGCAAAGCCGTAAGAGAGATCCAGGCAGGGAGGCGGAGACCCTGGGATAGGCGATGAACCTACCTCCCCTGCTCTGGCCGTATTTGGCACAGCAGCAGGTGCTGCGGGCTTACCTGTAGGATTCCTGAAGACTCTGCTTCGGCTGTGTATCGATCACATAGAGGTTTAGAGTACAGGTCTGCATTCTTTGTCAAGAGTGAGAAAGAGAGAAAGAGAGAGAGCGCTAAGGAAGGTGCTCGAGAAAACAGATAAATCTCTGTGGCTAGTTTTGCAGAGATAAGATCGGCTCAATAATTTAATAGCAGCATCAACTGATATCCTTCAGCGTCTTCTTGCACCTAAAAGAAGAAAGAAGATTCTAACAAACAGTACGCTCCATTTTCCCATTTTCCCTATGCTCACAACAGCTAAATATCATGAGATAAAATCATGTAAAGAAAGTGATTTTGAGACTGTATTTTCCCTTTCACATAAATGACTTGCTCCTAATATATTTTAAAACATTTCCAATTCGCCAAACGGCAGGAATTATAACGCGGAGAAACCGACACGAATCAACAATAAATGTAAGTGCACTCAAATTAAACGTATCTGTTGGCAACAGAAGATCGTCCAAATCCCTAATATGAGAAATTACGGTTATTATTATTAATCTGAGTGAGGGGAGGAAAGGAGCAATGTTCGACATAATTTTATTACACGCGCACACACTCTCACCAACCTCCAACCTTGGTTGACCCTGATTCTCCGCGTATCGATTAGATTCTTGCCTCCACCCCCTCATTCCTCTGTCCAACTCCCCAGATAACTGAAGGAGCTGGAGCTTGATCACGGCACCAATTAACCAACTTGAAGCAGAAGCAGGTTGGGCGGGGCGATGGGTTCGGGGGGGGGGGGGGGTACCATTTGATGGCCACCGTTTACGTGGTTATCAAATCACGGCCGAGGCGCGCTCGGAGACGGTGGCGACAGCAGATGCAGAGGGGTTGGTGGCTGCCGCAGACGAATGAGACCAGCGGTGGGGGGGCGGTGGGGGGGGGGGTAGCTTCCATTAGCCGTTAAAGGCTTCTCTCATTATTCGTCCCCAAAGCTTTCTCATTAGCACGGCCTCTGAGCTGACAGGTAAACATGGGCAACGGGGAACATCCTATCAATAAAGAGCATTGTGTGTTAACAGGCAGTCGTCAGGGGAAGCGCGCGCGTGCGTGTGTGTGCGTCAGGGGAGGTGTGTGTGTGTGTGTGTGTGTGTGTGTGTGTGGAGGAAGGGAGGGGGGTCATCTCTGAGAAATAAATGGGAATAAACAGCTGGGGAGGGAGATATCATTAGTAACGTGTAGAAGGTTAGTTTGTGGTAATGTGACAGTGCAGGGCATGAGTTTGTGGCAGTGTAGCAGGAGGAGCTAGACTTGGTGTTACCACAGAGTGAGAAAAGTAGGGTGACCAGACAGACCAAATGTGGGACGAATAGTAAGTTTGTGTCGGGCAATGTGGGACATGTTACTGATGCTAAGAGGTAACCTAAAATTTTGATATAATGTCTTTCTAACTGAATAAGAAACATTTGTAGTCTGCCTTTCGGCTCGTAAACGCCTGTACTTTATCCTCTAGTTGATTCCATAGCACACTAGTTAGGCCATAAAAGATCCAGGCTACAGCTTTTGCTATATGAATGATATGCTGAGCACAGAGCTGTTTGTCATCCCAAAGGCACACTAATTTTGCAGCATAACATGTCTTTCTTGATAGACATCCAACACGCACTGGCCATTACAGGCCCATCAAAGGCAACTGTCCTTAAGCAAAGCAGCAGGCATCTCGCAGCTCAAGTCTTTCACGTTATACTCCTCACCAAATCCAACTATTCACAATTTCAATGCCAATCTTTATATCAAACCAAAATCTCTATTGGATGAATAGCATGGTCAGAAGGGATAAAAGAACATTTTCTTTTCTTTGTGGCCATAATGTCGCCTGGTAGCTTTTACCTTGATAGCGGCAAAGTGTGTGTAAGTTTGGTTTTTGTGACGTAGCGGAGGAGTTCACCGGCACCACGTCTGCACAGTTTGATTGACGGCCGTCACAGCCTCTTGATGACCACCTTCACTGCTCTCTTCTCAGCCATTGGATGAAAGCCAGTCTTTTGGAAAATTTGTATTTGTATGAGCCAGGTAGCTGCTTTTGACGTAACACTATTAAATAGAGTAGAAACTATGCCGCAACAGCATAAGCAGCGCATGTGCCAGATGGGTAAAAGAACGCATCCATGTGTTCTTATTTCTGACAATTAAAAACCAAATGACCAATGAAAATGCAGGATGTTATCTCAATATGGGGTCAAAGGGTCAAAATGCTGTGCGGTACAACACAAAGCGGGACGCCTGGTCATCCTAGAGAGGTTTAAAGACTGTTTGTTATAGAGTAAACTAAAGTGACTGGACCTCACCTATGCATTTATATGGAGACTGTAGAGGAAGTAGTTATAGATAGTACCCCAGTGGTTGCAAAATGAACAACAAATGTGCATGTGTGTGTGTGTGTGTGTGTGGGAGTGTGTGTGTGTGTGTGTGTGTGTGTGGGTGTGTGTGTGTGTGTGTGTGTGTGTGTGAGTGTCATGGTAAGAGACTGAGCAAGAAGTTTTTATAGACAGTATCTCAGTGGTTGCAAATGAACAGCAAGTGTTGCCATGTGTGTTTGTTTGTGTGTGTGTGTGTATGTGTGTGTGTTTGTGTTTGTGTGTGTGTGTGTGTGTGTGTGTGTATGTGTGTGTGTGTCTGATGGTGAGAGACTGAATAAAGACAGGAAAAAAAGAGTTAGCAGGGAGCAGAGAAAGATCAGAGACATTATTTATGTTTGGAGAGGGTTCACTCCAAGTTCATGTTACCATGAAACGTCCCCGGGGCGGTGACGGCCTCTGTGAGTGTGTATGTGAGTGTGTGTGTGTGTGTGTGTGTGTGTGGTGGGGGCCGGGCCTGTGGCTGGTAATGTCGGAGAGATGAAGGGGTGTGTGTATGTATAGAAGAGTGTAGGACACACAGGAGGACCGTGAGGGGCCTGTCAGGGGCCCATTACTGAAGCTTCTGAACAATAAATCAACACTGAGAATCCTCCTCAGATAAAGCCACTGATACATGGGTTTACCAGCCATCTCTCTCTCTCTCTCTCTCTCTTACACACAGACACATACACACACACACACAAACACACACTCTCTTATCAGCTTGTTATAACTACTCTATGTTTACTATGTTTTTATGTGTGTTAGTGTCCTGAACTGTTTAGGTAAAAGATAAGGACAGAAAGAAATGAGAGAGAGAGAGAGAGAGAGAGAGAGAGAGGACAACAGAGTGTCAGCTCTGTGCTCTTGGACAAAATCTATTAAATACCGTCATTAAAAACCAATGACAAAGATTGCTACATTAATTTAATTGAATTTTTAACAGGTTTGGAATGACGCTAAAATGCTGAGTGAAATGTGTTTTGCCAAATGTTGACTTGTCAAAAGTTGAAACCTTGAACTATTGCAAGTCAACAGTAGCATAATGAATGAAGGTACAAACAAACAACAACAGCAACACACACACACACACAGACACGTGTACACACACACACACACACAAACACACACACACACACACACACAGACACACACAGCTGGTGGTGGTATGGACAATGCGCTAGCTGAGGTTGGGCTAGGGATTTTTAGGGGACGAGCTGACTCTCCATTGCCACTCTAATTACACACACACTGACCTCCCACAGGTTGCCCCTGCGAAAGGGCTCGAGAGAGATCAATATTCATTCTTTTAGATCTGTCATCCCGCTTTTGACACTATCGACCACACACTGTCTCTCCTCTCTTCCACCCCCCCACCCCCCCTTTCTGATTTATTCATTTATTTACCCCCCCCCCCCCCAACCCTTCCCCCCTCCCTCTCTGCTTACCCCGGGCTAGCTGTGCTCTTACTCAAGGGTCAGACTCGATGGGATTGTTAACCTAGTATTATCCTGCCTTTTTTTTAAGAGCTAACGAAAAAGGGAGTGGGTGGGGGGTGGGGGGGTTTTTGCTAACTGAGCTAATGCTAAGGTCGACCGCTGTTTCTGAGAAGGTAGTATTAAGCTTGTGCTGACTTTGGTCAGGGAAAAGGGAAAAGATTTTTTTTTCATTTGGAGTGTGTGTGTGTGTGGGGGGGGGGGGGTAAATGTTATTGCGGATAAGTGGCTGGGGGCGGCTAATGAACTGAGTGAGGGCCCCGAACAAGGTCAAACTATTCATTTAGAAATTTTTCCATCAGGACAATCTGCCACTCTGCATAGACAAACACAGGGTAATGGGCAAGCCACAAAGACACTCTCTCTCTCTCTCTCTCTTTCTATGTATCTATCTGTCTACCTCTCACTCTCTCTTTAAGAAGCAC
>NC_044502.1:40730021-40732521 GCF_902362185.1 Chanos chanos
GCTTCATTTCTTTTGTACCTTATAACAATTTTGAAATGATGTACAAACCAACCTTCCGATATTCTTTTCATCCAGTATTTTGGCTTTGATTGTTTAATGTCAAAGCAGGCTACGGCAGGAAAGTCATAGAGAGATTTAGTGCCTCTGATCTGAGTACAGTACCAGATCAGCAAGCAGCTTGCACTAATCCAGTCTGCTCCAAGAGACAGAAACTCATCACTGAATCAGGGCGGGTCAATGTTGAGCTGTTTAAACGAAGCTCAGTGTGTTTACCCAGGCCTCTGTCATGCACACACACACACACACACACACACACACCCATACACACACACATGGCCCAGGAAAGGCCATGAGCTACTATAGTCTCTGTTCCCAACCGCTGTATGCAGAACTTCTCCTTAATCCCAGACTCATGTCCTTCATGGCTCAAGGACAGGGGAGAGTCTCCCGTCCCCTGTGTGACAGATAGCCAAGGAGCTCCGGATCCTGCAGCCTCTAGATCAGAGCTCCAGTGGGTCCGCAGACAAAGCAAGGAGGGTGGACCCGAGTTTTTTTTTGGGGGGGCTCTCTCTCTCCCTCTGGGTCCAATCACACCAGGGCCCTCGTGCGTTCCACTTTGAAGCGCCGAAGACTTTTTTCTTTTTTTTTTTTTTTCTTTATTTCATACAGATGAGTCTACAGTGTGTCCTTGAGATTGGCAGTGGCCTGGACCCAAAGCCCCCCGTCCCAAAAGTTATTCCACCTTCCTTATCTCAGTCTCGGGCTGCGCTATGAGCAGAAGAGGGAGAAAAAGAGCTTAGTCTCACTTTTGCAAACCAAATAAGGTTTAAAATGGTAAGACGCTATGAGACAGGAAGAGAGAGTACTGTGGTTAAGCCGCGGGACAGACACGGAAAGTGGATATCACTGATTCATCCCCCCCCCTTTTGATAAGGGAAAAAGGATGACAAGATACACAATGACTGCAGCTTGTCAGAGTTTCCAAATTAATCATCGCCATTTAAAACCACGATACTATATCATAGAAGGTGCCATACAATAAAACTGCAGTAGGTGTAGAAATTAATGAGTGTATTATTACGTAAATCTGTTATTAGTCTGAAATAAAAAGGGGAAACACATTTGTATCGGCGGTGCTTTAGTTTAAGTGACAGCGAAGTGTGAGTAGAACGTGGTAAATGCTGATCTTTTAAAATAAAAAAAATGAAATGGATCACACGCGCACAAACACACACACGCACGCACACGCATGCACGCACACACACACACACACGCACACACACACGCACACACACACTTGCTGAAGATCATGCTGAGGCAGGCGAGTGGTGTCACACATCTATGTGAGTGTGACTGATATGAAAAGTAGCGTACTGCATCACAGCAGCGGTAAACAGGAATTAATGCAACTGTGTTAGCGTTAAGACTGCAGTTAATATGGGCTAAGGAGGTATTAAAAACATGAGCAGACAGACAGAAAATAGTAACGTGACCCAGACACATTGCACTTTTTCTTCTTTCTTTCTTTCTTTCTTTCTTTCTTTCTTTCTTTCTTTTTCTGCTGAGGCACTCTGGCTTCCACCATTAAATAAACTTTCGATTGTTAGCTGCATGTTGCTAAGCTAAACTGACTGAGCACCTCACTCGCAAAACGTTGAGATGTTTCCCTATCAAAACAATAAAACTTAATCAGGGCGACTCACTTAAAAATCATGCATGATTTAATTTACACAAGGAGAAATACGGAAATATCAACTTTACACTTTCATCCACTCATAGTTTAAGTATGGTATAGTAATATGGGGACAGGGTGTGTTGTTTCCATACTTACATTGTGCCTTAACAGGCTATCACAGCATTATATATCAGTAAACATCATATAGACTGACATCACTTAACAAACAGACACACAAGCCCAGGATGTACGTCATTAAGCGTACGTCATTTTTATTTTTATTTTTTTATTAATTTTTTTTGCTCGCTGCTGGCGTCATCTCTTTTTGAACTCAGGAGGAACAAACCCTCGATTAGACAGTCTTTTGCACATCTCTCTCTCTCTCTCTCTTTCTCTCTCTCTCTCTCCCTCTCTCTGTCATCTCCCTAAAGACGCGATTGCGCGAGAGTGTCGAGGTTGTCGCCCCGTGTTGCTGGCGTGCGGCGGTTAGATTCGTGCCCAGAGGCGAGCTCCTTTGAGTAACGGCGGGGTTAAGACATAATCATCAGTGCAGAGTAGAAGATTTGCTCTGACCCCTTCACCTCCTCTCTACCTCATCCTCCAGTGCTGGCAGGGCACGGGAGCTAAAAGCTAATTGCATGATGTGAACCCAGAAGCAAAGAAGACAGACAGAGAGATAGAGGGAGAGACAGAAGAAGCGAGAAAAAGAGCAGACACCTCACAGCTTTGAAGCTAAATGAGTAACTCGTGTATAGTTCCAGGGACTGAGAGGCACCAGCAAGAGCTACTACCCAGAGGAAGTCCCTATTTTGAAACCTGTTATTT
>NC_044502.1:40737521-40757521 GCF_902362185.1 Chanos chanos
TTGGTGGTGTGTGTGTGTGTGTGTGTGTGTGTGTGTGTGTGAGTGTGTGTGCCTGTGGGGAGGGAGGGTGTCGATTGGACACTAAGTGCTGTGAAGACCTCAGATAAATCCTCAATTACGGCCTATCTGCTCCACTCAGCCTGTGATTAACGGCCCAGGCCCGGGAGAGCTGCGTGTCCACAGGTCCAGCTCTCCCTCCACCCTCCCTGGACACTCAGTCCTGAACCCTGGGGCTGTAGCAGTGTGCGCCCACTCTCTCTCTCTCTCCACTCGCACACACACACACACACACACACCTTCCCATTAAGTTGCCTGGGACACTCTGACTGTAGGTGACCACTAAGTTCTGGTTGTCATGTTGTGGAACTGTACTGTAATATGAACTGAACCGACCTAAATGAACCAAAGCAGCTTGTGTTGAGGGTTGAGGGGTAGAGTATAAAACTGAAGAACTGTGTTTTTGTCAGACTTCCATTTCAGGTCAATATTTCATGTTACCAAGAAAAAAAAAAGGGAGGGGCGGGGGGGCAGTTTTGTATTTGATGGACATCCTTGATTGCTGGACAGGTGAAGGTCAGATCAATACATCAAACTTAAAGATTCTCACAAAATACAGACGCACCCTGTTTTGGAATGATAAACATAACCCTTTTTTTTTTTTTTTAAATCAAACCTCTCTGTCTCTGAAGGTAAAGATTATACAACTCATTCTGCTGTCTGTTAAACGTACCGGTACATACGTATATGTATATGAACCTTTAAGGTTTTACAAATTAAAATATGTTACTTCTGAACTGGCTACTTCCCATTAACTGTGTGTTTCTGCAGACAAACACAGTTACCACATCACACGCGAACACTTTGACATGTTTACGCTTCCAGCGGTATTCGTTTTGAAGAAAATGCAAACAGTAAAAAAAAAGAAAAAAAAAAAGATTCCGAATATTAATAAACACAGCACAACACCTCCCGTCGGTAAAATGTTTCTTTAACAACCCAAAATAAGACGACCCATCTACAACTATGAAAGTATCTACTTATTCTGGCATGATATTGAGAGTAGGCCACTGAGTAAAAACTAATGGAGAAGCTTAGTAATTGCGACATATTTGGAATTAACCTGAGAGACAGAAAACCGAGATTAATATGAACAATGAGTTTTACCGTCTCACATTCGGCCTGCTGTGTCATTTTTTGGAAACCCTGTGAAGATATTGAACAAAGACTCATGAGAGAAGAGAAAGGCCACCTGAGAGGAGTCTTGTTCAGGTTCATATCTTTCCTGTACGACATGCTCTGGTCAAATTTAAAAGTGCTACATTGTATCTTGAGCTTCAGACCAAGTCAGAGAACTCCACCTGTCATTTACCAGAGACAGCGAGGGGTTTCGTAGGGCTTTAAAAAAACGCACCTACTGTATGTTGCAAAGCAAGAAACTCAACGCAAATTGATGGAGAACCAGTTACCACTGTACTTCTACAAGCTTGGTTCCATCTCTATGTCTTTAGGGGGCTGATTTTCATCTATTGTGTTAGCCAACGCTAACCTGAGACAAGTGCTGACATCAGCATCGGGTGGGGGGTGGGGATGAAGGGGGGGGGGTGGGGGCTGGGATGGTGGGAAGGGGGTGCCGTGGCGAATGTTGTGCAACGTTGAGGAAATCCTCCCCCCCCCCCCCTCCCTATTTTTTTCCCCTTGTTCAGTCAAAACAGCACTTTTCCCAGGAGACCAGGTTCACGAAGACATCAGAAAGAAAATAAATAAATAAATAAAACAAAGAGGACGCATGAGCTGGTGGAGCTACATACATGACTGAAAATATTAAATGAGATACATACATATATAAATGGCTATGATATTTACAATATACAACTTGATATGTAGAACAAAATGAAACTGTAGATTGTTTATTAGATCAAAGGTCACAACTCACCCTGTTAGGTAAGCATGTCATCTTGGACAGCATAATATCTTGATCAAAAACAGTAATCTTTATAACTTAACTGCTCCCACTACGAAACATTTCAAGATTATATGTTATTGGAAACAAACAGAAATCAGTGACAAGAGACCAAATTCCTTCATTCTTCAATTTAAAGCTATGCATATATATATATATATATATATATATATATATATATATATGTAACCACAAACCCTACAGCTCATCTGAGCCCTCAGAGCTCATTCAGACCAATCAGAGGAGAGGAGCAGGGGAGAAAGTCACATGACTGCTCCGCTCACGTGACCAAAACTCCACAGAGGATCTCATCAGCCTGTATGTAGATGTGTGGTGAGTGAGTGATTGCCCAGAGCTGAAAATTGGTGTAGAGAGCTTCGCAAGGGAATAGCTGCGGCTATACACGCTCACACAGACACACACACACACACACACACACACACAGTCTCTCTCACACACACACACACACACACACACACTGAGGTATGATTAAGGCTCCGTGCAGAGTCGCTGTGCTATAGTTGGCATTCTCCTCTGAGTATTGGAGTGAGTCGTAGCCTTCTTTAGCGTGAACAATACACACTGGCCCTCACCGGTTCTCTGCAGGAGACTGTGTTTAATTCTACTGGGTGGAGAATTTGCCAGATATTTGATTACAACTTGCTTTATCATTATGTAATCTAAGTGTTTGAATAAATGGAGGATGAGACTTGTAAGGCACAGCTATAGTTTGAATGATCCCAGCTACTCAAGATCCAAAGATAACTACTGTCGTTCACATATATTTATCAAAATTGTTTTAATCTGAATGTTTAATTCAAGAGCTTAATCCTTTATTTAATCAGTTTAATGTGTTTATGAGCATATAATGTAACACCATTTCAACAACTTTCAGTGGAATAAGGCAAGGACTTAATCCCACAGAGAAGACTGAAATTGAGGATTTAAATTACAAGCCTCAGTTAACACAATTCATTCAAGCTTTTCACAGACTCACACACACACACACAGGCACACACACACTTATTGTAACAGCTGTAATTTATTCTCGTAATGACATTAATCAAATGAAAATGTTTGTTGTTATATCTCTTTTTCAGCAGATCACTGCAAAGTGGATCAATACAGGATCAGTCAGTGCCGTTCAGGTTCAGATGAGATTACAGCTGTTTGTTGAGATATCATCGCCGTAAATGGATGATTGATAACACGACCAAAGCAAATCAATCAAGCAGACGCGTCTGAGAATGTTTCGCCGCGTTAAAAAAATTTGAAAACCAAAGCCACGTTTTTATGTCGACGTCCACTGTATTTAAAATGCTTTTGAGGATGAAATAGACACAAAGCGAATCTTAACGCCATGTCTGCTCACGTTACACCCCCGTTAAAGTAAAGCGTGAGCGCGTGAAATATGACGGGGCCCGTTGCTATGTCCTCAGGTCTCTCCGTTCGAGCCCTCGGCCGCGAATGTGTGCGCCTCCCGCCGATAATTCAGTCGGGCTGGGTCTCCTCAGTGGATTAGGGGCGTGTGGGTGATTTGTTACCCTTTTGGGAAGCTTGTCTGGGCCGCTCATTTCGCCACTGCATATTCTAACACCCCCCTCCCAACACACACACACACACACACACACACACACACACACATTCGCATGTACACGCTCTGTGATGAATAGCCATGAACATGGAGGACAGCACACTGCTCTGCCACCAAGGTTACAGTAACCCCAGCCCTTTCCTGTGCTTACCTGGCTCCAATTAGTACCACGGAGTGTGTGTGAGTGTGTGTGTGTGTGTGTGTGTGTGTGTGTGTGAGAGAGAGAAGGGGGGGTGGTGGATGGTGCGAGGACAGGAGAAGAGGAATATCGCTCTGTCTTTATGGGCACTAAATCTGCATGGCAATTTCTACCGTCTCTCAATCTCTCTCTGATTACCACGCCTCATCCCTCCCTCCCTACCTCCTTCCCTCCCTCCCTCCCTTGCGGTCCTCCTCTCTAAAGGCGCTCCGTGTCGCCGCGTGTCTCCCCATCCACTGATCACTCCTCTCCCGGGCCCGGCTCAGATTGCTTCGGGAAGCCTGTGATTGATCAGCGAGAGAGCCAGGATGGACTCACCACCCCCCCGCACCCCCGCCCCCCCACCCCACCCTACACCACCCCCCCCACACCACCCCCCCCAACCCCACCTCACCTCACCCCACCCGCCCCCGCCGCCTGTGAGCTGACTGCCTGTGCCACTCACAGACTGCTTCTGTGGAGGAACCAGGAGGGATCTAATGGATTTATGAGTGAGGAAGAATGAGAGAGAGAATGAAAGAGAGGGATGGACTGGTGTGAAGGGCATTGCTGTATTTTACCATCAGCGACTACAGTCTCGCAATTTCTGTACGACCCAGGCAAGACTAGAGAGGGGTAAGCTAGCTAGACTTGGGTGAGGTTAGAGATAGCTACAATATAACTGAAAGGAGTTTATTAGAAATTGAGGAATAACTGAGAGTGAGAGAGAGACAGAGAGAGAGAGAGAGAGAGAGAGAGAGAGTCAGAGACAGAGACAGAGACAGTAGAAAGAACTAGAAGTACGTTTAAGGATGACTGTTAGGACAAATTGGCACAAGGTTGCCTCTCCTCTTTTTCCCATGCCCTTTCTCCATCCATAGAAGAGACACCAGAACACACACATTCTCTCTCTCCCACATACAGACACACACACACACACACACACACACATTCTCTCTCTCCCACATACAGACACACACACACACACACACACACGCACACCATTATTCCTTTCAGAAAGTGTCATCCCCAATAATTCAAAGGCTCTACTTTCTCACAGCCAAAAAGACTCTTTTTTTTATTGTCAATACAATATGAGGCATACAAAAGTATATAAATATATTAATATCAATAATTGGAGAGCGCGGCTGACGCTGTCCTCTTTCAGCGAGTCTAACAAAAGCCAAGCACAATTCTCACTCTCTCTCACACACACACACACACACACACACACACACACACACACACACACAGTGTTTCTCTTTTCTCTCAAATGATGTCCACAAGAGAAAGTCCTGGAAGTCTGTGCCAGGGTTTACACTCAGCGGCCGTCGAGAACCCTCTTCAGCGCTCCGAGATCGGAATTAAAGAAAAGTGGGAACGATGAGGATGTTCCTGGAAACAAAGAAGCGAAAGGAGCATCGGCGCTTAACAGGAGTCACAATGCCGAATGTCTCGTCAGCAAACACAAAGACGTGTACGGGGTACAAACAGAACTCACAGCAGCGCCGTTTCCACAGCACCTCCCAAACCATGACATCTCTTCGCTCTAAACACAGTAATCACGGTCTAACATGATAAATGACAGGTTTATTTATAATAGTGTGCTGAGGTCATATGAAGCAGTTTTGATTTTAAGCGATTTTGTGGTTTTTGATTGCAGAGCTAATGTACAACTCTGACTGAGGTATAATGTAGGAAATGTACGCATCCATTCACAGTCTTATTTCACCCTAGTCTCCTAAGCTTACAGTTGTCTATACTGGGTGAGTGTTTGTATGCATTTCTATCTGTGTGTGTGTGCGTGAGCGCACGTGTATATGTGTGTTTGTGTGCGTGCGGGTGTGCATGCACGCGCGCGTGTGTGTGTGTGTCTGTGAGTGTGAGCGTGCGTGCGTGCGTGTGTGTGTGTGTGTGTGTGTGAGTGTGTGAGTGTGTGTGTGTGTGTGTATGTGTGCATGTGTGCATGTGCGTGTGCTTGTGTGTGTGTGAGTGTGTGCGTGTGTGTGAGTGCACGCGTATGTGTATGTGTGTTTAGGAGACCAGCAGGTGGTCCTTCACACTTCATCATAGCCAAAACATCATCTCTCCTGATACAAACACTTTGGCTCCAACTTCCAGTCCTCTTGAACCTCTGTGTCATTTTCCTTGGCACTGAATGTACTGTATGTGTATCTCTGCATGTGCGTTGATGTGTGTGTGCGTGCGCGCACTCGTGTGTGTGTGTGTGTATTGTAGCTTTTGCTGGTACACTCATAGGACCCTTAGCTGCCCATCGCCAGTGCTAATTGCTTTTGACATTGTTTGGCCTCTTGCCGCGCTGTTTGGGACAAACCCCTCATTCATGCAGTTTGGACAGCTCGTTAAGCGAGCCCCCCCCCCCCCCCCCCCCCCTTAATGCACCCCACTCCCCTTCTACATCCTTAATTAACTGGTAAGGAGCTGCTGGGACTACTGGTGGGAAATTTGCACACAAAGGGCCGGTGTCTGGCCCCTCACCTAACTCTACCCCCCCCCCCCCTCAAGTTCTCTCTCTCTCTCTCTCTGTCTCTCTCTCTCTCTTGCTCCCTTAAAGTCTCTTTAAAGAGTTACAGCCAAAAAAAAAAAAGAAACCCACACAGAGACAGTGCACTGTCTCTGTCTATTCATCCATTCCACTCTGTCCTCCTTTCACCTCTCTGTCTCTTTTCTCACCAGATCCTCCCTCTCTCTCTCTCTCTCTCTCTCTCTCTCTCTCTCTCTCTCTTTCTCTCTCTCTGTCTCTCTCTCTCTCTCTCTTTCTCTCTCTCTCTCTCTCTCTCTCTCTCTCTCTCTTTCTCTCTCTCTCTCTCTCTCTCTCTCTCGTGTACGCTTTTCTTTCCTCTTCCGTCCGACCTTCTGATCCATCAACCACTGATACACCAGCAGATCTCATTAAAGGGACTTGTTGGGAAATGCTTTAGTGCTTATTCACTCCTTGTTCCTTCTTCCTTTCTTTTTTTTTTTTTGTCCCCCAGAAAATATAGCACTTCATCTTTCCATTACTGTTTTTTTTTTTTTTCAGCTCTCCTCTTTGTTACTCTCACTCTCCACCTCTTCCCTCCCCACCCCCCCCCACCCCACTGCCCCTTTTTGATGGAGCTCTTGCTGGCTGTTGTAAGTCTTTGTACCGCGATGGTGGTTGTGTTGGAGGCAGTTAGCCGGCCAGGTCTGAAGGAGAAGTCCTCCAAAAGGAGGAGGGCCGAAGGAGAGCCAGGGGAGCAGAAGTGTAAACAGGTGGAGCGCTCTATTGTGTTTGTCAACGCCATTTTCCCCCAAACCGCCCCCCCCCCCCCCCCCCCCGCCTCCTTCAACCCCGACATTCCTCCATCCACACTCTCACCCACCCACCCACCCTCTGTTGGCCAGTTTTCTGTCCTTTAGTTGAGTTTTTCTTTCTCTTTTTCTTTTTTTTTCTTCTTGGCCCCTCTTCTTGCCAAAAAAAAAAAAGGGGGGGGGGGCAGCCTTTTGTTCTGCTGTTGGGCCACAAGCCTTCACAACGGTCTCCCCACATCGCCCTCCCACCCCCCGGTCTTCGGTTCGGGTGAGGAGGGGTCTAAACCGGATCCATGTCACTAAGAGGGCCCCCCACACTACTGCTTTCTCTCCTTTATTCGGCATTCACTGCATTCATGTCTTCCGTCTCTCTCTCTCTCTCTCTCTCTCTCTCTCTCTCTCTCGCTGGCCCTCTCTGATTAGAATGACACACCGTGCTTAGAAAACACTCTTTTCAAAATTGTCGTTCTCGTGTTATGCTACATGTCTCTGAAAGTGTAACAGTGTGAACTTTCGCTGAAGAAACAGGACTTTCCAGGCTGAGAGTCTAGAGACAACGCATAGCGCCAACCCTGTATGTTGTCTGTATATAAAGAAAGACATTTCATTATTTTCTGTGAATGACCATATAGAATATATTGTGTATGAATATTATAAATGAATGATCTGCTTTTTGATAAGGCATATTATTAATAATAATGATGTCTCCCACAGTGAGTATATGACAACCAATGCTTTGTTTTTGATGATATTACTGGTGCATAAATAAGTCAATAATAGAGGAAAGGAGACTTGGCAGTGACCTACTTGGCTTTGTATTGGTGTAAAACGTGTGTAAAGCATTTTTTTGTGTAGGTGTGAACGATGGAATGTGTGCACTTTTTTATGGCGGGAAATCGGATAGTATGCAAATATTCATGTATTTAAATGTTTAGTGTGTGTGTGTGCACGCATACACGTGTGTGTGTGTGTACATGTGTGTGTGTGTGTGTGTGTGCGTGTATGTGTTTGTATGTGTGTATTTGGGTATTTCTGTATGTTTTTCTACACAGAAGTCAGAGAATACTTCTTATACAGAAACCCTTCTTGAGAAAACTAGATAGAGAGAATGACAAAGAAAGAAAGAAAGAAAGAAAGAAAGAAAGAAAGAAAGAAAAGAAAAGAAACTTCTGTTCGCCTGGGGACCTCACCCTGGCCCATCTGTTGGAATTGCTCCACATATTGTGACCTAGATAAAGAAAAAAAAAAATCCCTTCAGTTTCTTAGGTAATGTTACCAGCATGTCTAGGCTCCTGACACGTATCCATTTATTTTGTTGGGCCGGTTGTCTTAAAATAGCAGACTTGTGCATAATTTCTAAGCAATGCCAGCTACATAATACATCCTAAATGACACTATGAAGGGTTAAACCAACTACTTTAAGTGATAGATATTTAATTTTTTTTTTTTTTTTTTTATGAAGCTAAACTGGTTCTGCTCACACTACAATCACAAAAAGACTGCCTATGATACGGACTTGTACAAAAAAAAAAAAAAATCCTTGCCACTTTATTACCCTGTGAGTCCTTTAGCCTTTTTTTTCCGCATTACTGAAAAACATGTTTTCTGTGCTAGTTTCAAGGATCTACATCTTTTCTTGTTGTTAAAGGAGCTGGACTAAAGAGTGTGAGGGTTTTGCTGAAGATGGTTTGAATAGAAGAGAAAGTGATATCTCTCCCGCTAATGAAACAACAGCAAAAGCACGGAGACCGCCTTCTGGGCTCTGCTGACCTTGGAGGCACCCATGGAAGCTTCTAGAACCATGGAGGGGAGGTTAAGTACAGAGGACTGCAGGAGACCATAACCTTCTCATTGCGCAACCCTTCAATAACACACACACACACACAAAACACTCACACACACGACCAAGAGCCCCTTGTGTGCCTTTCTCCATTAATGTGGTGAAGAATTTTTTGAGCTTTTTTACTTTCTATGAGTACTTTTTTTGGCCCTACACCACCCTCTTCTTCATAGCCTGGAGTGGACCCCACACACACACACACACACACACACACACACACACACACACACACACACACTCCACTTCATTTGAGGAGGGGACCCCAATACTTTACTTACTGGAGAATTCACAGAACCTTTCTTTTACCTAAAGAGAATCAATTTTCTAATATCTTTTTACGCATTATGCTGAGGTGTAAAAATCCTCCACACATTTAAAAAAAAAAAAGAAAAGAAAAGAAAAAAAACATCGTATAAAGATTCTCATAAAGACCATGGAACAATTCAAAAGTAGTTGAAAAACCCATATAAATGAAAAAAGATCTATGATAAGAGCTCAGTTCTCTAGTTGACCTCTGTATTATCCCTGGGCTAATGACCTTGACATGAACAGGGTCATAAAAGCCTTTTGCATTCTGCAACCAAGGCTGTGTCTTCATCTGTCAGAAAGCTTCTCTCTCTCTCTCTCTCTCTCTCTCTCTCTCTCTCTCTCTCTCTCTCTCTCTGTTCTCTGCAGAGACAACACTCCTCCCCAGACCCCACATGTCTTTCTCACATACTCTTCCTCTTTAACATAATTACAACAATTAGGAACTCTGACCTGCTTCGTACCCCGATCAGAGAGGCCTTTCAGAAGGGCCCGGACCTTGCGGGCGTCACCCCGGCTGGGTAGTACATGAGGCGCGGACCCTAATCGTCATGCCCTACCCCGGCTTCTCTTTGTCAGCGGCTGCGTGCCGGCATTAAATTTTAAGTGCGAATGTGATTATCGTTGGGCATTCATTTTTAATGGGCTTTGCCACTGTGTGTTTTAGCATGCAGCCAAAGCTCACCATCAGCTGAGTCAGCTGCGTTTTCTGCTGATGGTGCATAAATTCGCATATAGATCTATATACACACGCACGCACGCACGCGCCCACGCACGCACGTACGTCTCTCTCTCTCTCTCTCTCTCTCTCTCTCTCTCTCTTTCTCTCGCTCTCTCTCGCTCTCTCTCTCTCTCTCTCTCTCTCTCTCTCTCTCTCTCTCTCTCTCTCCCTCGCTCTCTTTCTCTCATTCTCTTTCTCTCTACCTGCTTATTTCTGCTTCTTCTCCAACCCCTCTGCCTTTTCCCTAATCAGCCCTCTCCTCTTCTTTTTTTTTCTCAGAGTATTCAGGATAGAAGCCAGGAGGACGCTGAGAAATTCGGCTTCCTCTGCAGAGGGTGATATGGTCCTCCTCGACATTGTCCTCCTCATCATTGTTGTTGTCGTTGTTTCTGTTGCTGTTGTTGTTTTTTCCTATCCCCCCCCCCCATTCGGTAAAAACAATACATCACATCTAATGATCAGCCAAAAGTCCTAATTTGTCACGTAAAAGCCATTAACCGGACATTATTTGAAACATTTCGGTTACATAAATCATCGCACTCTAATTATTTGTCTGAGCCAAAAAAAATCAAACTACCTTCCTCCATCTGAGATGCAGTCACATCCTGTTAAGCCTACACCAGGACAGCTGACTCTCTCAAATTCATAAAGAAAGTGTTTAAAAATAACAACAAAAACAAAACATAGGTAGTCAAATGTTTATGCTTATACACATCTTTGTTCCAACTGTAAAGAGATCCAGTCTCTTTGTCCAGAACAATAAAACCGAATCACTCAGTCTTCCCCTCATATATAAAGAAGAAGATAGTATGTATATGGACCAGAGTAGAAATCAATAAAGTATTATTAGCTACGAGGGCAAGAGTAGAGATAGGTGAACCTTAATACACATCTGATATACTCATAATAACCATATTGAGATCTAGAAATAAAAGAAAAGCGGGGTGGGGGGGGGGGTGTAGGTGAAAAAAAAATAAAAGAGAAGGGAGTAAATTTTCCTGCTGGGTTTATTAGCTGCCAGTCTCCCTGCCAATATGCGCCTTGACTCCACTGCCCAAAATGCTAACTGTCCGACGCCAGATCAAATTAAAGAGAGTGACAGGCAATAAGAAATTGGCGGAGTTTAAATGTGTTTCTCCTCACCCTGTATCCAAAGCCCTTTACATACAGTATTAGAGGGGAAAAAACCCCTCAGATAAAGCTTTATTAAAGCTATGTGTATTTTCTCTCTCTCTCTCTCTCTCTCTCTCTCTCTCTCTCTCTCCCTCTCTCTCTCTCTCTCTCTCTCTCCCTCTCTTTTTTTAGATCCCGATAAGCACTGACAATGACACAGGAATCCAAGGACACGTAAATGGCACACTGTCACTCTGCCTCAAACACAGAGTTTTATCCCAGACCCAGTGTCTGATACGAAACACAGCCATGACAGACATGTTGTGCACACACAGTAAAGAGGCCCTGACTCTGTGCTCCATTCCAATAATTATTAAGCTACTAAAAGTTATCAGGTAATTTCAGCTCACGAAGTGTAACGGTCTGAGGTTAGGCTACTCATACTCCCATACTCTCTCTCTCTCTCTCTTTCTTTCTTTTGTTTCTGTCTGTCTTTCTTTCTTTCTGTCTTTCTTTCTTTCTTTTCTGTGTGGTTTTTCTCAGATGCACAGTCTTTAAGACTAACATGTTACGTGGCATAAAAGAGATTTTTCTGTCTTTCATTCTTTCTTCCTTTCCCTCCTCCCTTTTTTCCTCGTTCTTTTTAACTGACCACAGAGCGGGCCACACAGGGTGGTCTGCCGAGGCTTTTCTGGAAAAAAAAAAAAAGACAAAAAAGACAAAAAAGTGCTTCACATTTAGACCCTGATTGACTTGTTCCACGTTTACTCTCTCCATCCAACAAAAAGGAAAGTGTTCTGTTCAGCTCAACACAGGGATGATGACAAGTCAAAGCCATAGACCCCCCCCCCCCCCCCCCCAGCCCCCACCCCCCTAACACACACACACACACACACACACACACCACACACCTTTTTTTGGTCTCTTATGGTTTCTTAGAGATTGTTATTCAACTAGTTCACTATGGCAACAGTTTGGAGGATGCTCTTCCTCTATGCCACAGAAAGAGAAGTTCATTTCCTGACTGTGATTCAACTACAGCACAGTTAAAGTCAATTACATTGAACTCCAAATGTATCTCCATGTTCAATTCTCTCTTTTCACTGTCTTTGCTGACAATCTGTTGTGTGTGTGTGTGTGTGTGTGTGTTTTTCTTTGACAGTTGTTTGTTGTGAGAAAGATTTGAATTGACTACGGTAGCTCTATAGGTGCATGGCTAAATATATTTGCTGAATTTATTAAGCGGAGAGAGAGAGACAGAGAGAGAGAGAGAGAGAGAGACATGGCAGGGCAGGCAAAACAAAACATTAGCCTTGCAAATGCTACCATGCACAAACAAAAGATAATGTGCATGAGGAGAAATGTCAAAAGTGTATCAGAAAAGCACAAAGCATACAAATGAATGAGCTCTCGAAAGGGGACTCTTCGGCTAAGTTATGAGAAAACAACCGGGACAAATCGCAAGTCTTACCAAGCCAACAGTAGTCACACATTCCAGCGTTGCAGAGAACACATGAATCCAGCTTTAAACTGGCTGCAGGAGTAAAAGAGAGAGAGAGAGAGAGAGAGAGAGAGAGAGAGAGAGAGGGAAAGTTTGCTGTGCTTGGAAGCTAAATCCCTGATGCTTTTTTTGTCTGTTCTGCCAGCCTGCGCCCGATGCGGTGCCCCGAGAAAAACATGGTTCTTGGTTTGTGTGTGTGTGTGTGTGTGTGTGCACGCGCGCCATGGGAGTTTTTTGGAAAACCCTCCATGACTGCTCCCCTTTGCCCTGGCATCGTGTAGGACAGTCCCAAGGGTCAGCGAGACAGGGCCCGATGCCTGGCACTACCACACGACAGGGGGTTCTGATTCCTGTCACTGCGCCCAGGAGCCGGGGCCGGGAGGCAGAGCCTGGCACGGAGCTTTGGCAGCGGGTCCATTTGGCACGCGGGCATCCTAACATTCCTCTACATGCCTTGGTTGCATTCAGCCCAAACTAAATTGGGCAGGAATTCCCCTGCCCTACTCCTGTACCTCTACACCCCTCCACCTACTCTCCCATCTCGACACTCTCCCATTCCCAAAACAGTCAATGGATTCAACTAGTCTTTTTTTTTTCTCCATTCCTTTTTTGTCAGAATATTCTAGAAACACTTGAGTACAAAATAGCTTTATCTACAAAAGGTTTTAGCTAAGCGATCTCAGGGTATCAACCAATCACAATGAATAAATTATACATCCTCTACATAACATAACCCTCTATACGTTCCCACTACGACTCCCTCCACTACGACTCTCCATTTAAACGTGTTTCGATGTGTTTACATACGGGCGGCATGTGGACAGTCCCCGGGGACCTTGTTGCTTTAAAGGTAAGCACAGCACCACGCGAGGGTGTGAAATAAATAAAAAGCAGGCCGACAGGACGGTATGGGGGTCCTTGTGTGTGTGCGTGTGTGTGTGTGTGTGTGTGTGTGTGTGTGTGTGTAGGTACAGAGATGGATCACCTGCTCCTCTATCTGCAGCGTGGCCGTGCCTAGCAGCGCGTCAGTGGAGGACCCATTTACATTAGGGAGATTTAAGCTGTCGGAGGCAATGGTGACAAGTCAAGGTGTTTCTCTTTAATTACACACGGCAAGGTCACCTCCTCGCCTCCTCGCCCTCACACAAGGAGGAAAGAGGGAGAAAGAGAGAGAGAGAGAGAGAGGGAGAGAGGGAGAGAGAGAGGGAGAGGGAGAGAGAGAGTGAGAGGGGGAGAGAGAGAGAGAGAGAGAGAGAGAGAGAGAGAGAGCGAGAGAGAGAGAGAGAGAGAGAGAGAGAGAGAGAGGTGGGGGGGCTCTTTAAATTCTTATTTTCAAGCTTTTTCTTTAGCATCCAGAGAAGCTGCAGTCAGAAACACTGACACCACTGTGCTCTGTCTCTCTCTCTCTCTCTCACTTACACACATACACACACATCGACATACACACACTCCACACACACACACATACACACGTACAAACTCCCTAACGTATGCACAGTTTGTTCAAAATAATGCTGTATGACATAATAAAAGGTAGTGCAATGTGTGGCTATTTCTTTAATGCCTGGTGTCGTGTTTTGGGTGACATACTGTATTACGGTGCTATAATATATGACATCTTTTGATAGCTTTTCTTTTTTTTTTTTCCCCATTTTTCCCCACGGTGCTGGTCTGGCTGTCCCGGGGCTGCTGTGTTTTATAGAGTGGATATGACAGACTCTGAGTTCACACAGTAACTGAGATGTGTGAGGTATCAGGGCTTCTGGGCCCCCACCCCCACGGTGAAGCTTCAGCAGCCGGGCCTGATCAGAGATGTCAGACAGACGTCTTTAGGGTTTTAAATCTCTCTGTCTCTGTCTCTCTCTCTCTCTCTCTCGCTGTCTCTGTCTCTCCCTCTCTCTCCCTCTCTCTCTCTCTCTCTCCTCTTATTCTCTCTCTCTCTCTCTGTCTCTCTCTTGCTCTCTTTCTCTGTCTCTGTCTCTGTCTCTGTCTCTGTCTCTGTCTCTCTCGCTCTCGCTCTCGCTCTCTCTCTCTCTCCCTCTCATATAAGTCACTGTTCCAGAAACACAAGCCTACTGAGAGAACAGATTGTCTTTTTATTTACACATCTTCGTAGAAAAACTGTCAGTGCTGAAGTACTGTAAGCACTTTAATATATAACATGCACACCCTCAAAATCTGCACGCAGCCCCGGTTTTTCAGGAGGCGCCATGTTTCAGGCCATCCGCCTTTTGCCCTTTGATGCATTCACAGTCATACTCTATGTGTCTCTGAGCTCAACAAAAGCCTTAATGCTCAATTTCTCAAAGGAGATTTGAACTGATTCTTCTTCAGCGGCTCTGAATTTGGACTCCCACTCGTGCACGCACACACACACACACACACACAGAGAAGCGTTTGATGGCAAGCCGTCGGTTAGAAGCTGCCGTACCTTTCTTATCAGCATCACAGCCTCAGCAGTGAAAGCCACGGTCAAATTAAAAGAAAGAGAGAGACAGAGAGGGAGGGAGAGAGGGAGGGAGGGGGAGAGAGAGACAGAGAGAGAGACAGACAGAGAGAGGGATCTGCCTTCCAGGGAAGTTAGGGAAAAAAGCGAGAGCACACTGAGTTGGCAGAAGTTCAAAAGGGGGTGGATCTCTGCGCCTCTGTGGGCCCAAAGTGGCAGTTACTGGCACCACTGCTAAATACACAGTATCTCAAAGCCAAACTGCTATGTACACACTGACAGAGAACGAGAGGGAGGGAGCAATCATAAAACTCTGTGTGCGTGTGTGTGTATGTGTGTGTGTATCATTAATTGATGAATTTAATCACACTGTAGTTCAGCCCTTCATGTTCCTGCACACCATCTAATTCATGTTGTTTATGAGCGGTATGAACTGACGTGAAAATTAAAGAACCAGTCAAGTCCTGTGTTTCTCGTAAACACAATAAAAATCAGTTATTTTAACACTATTCATTTTTCAAAATATAGATTCAAGATGATTAAAATCAAATGTTATGGTCAACGTGGGTTTTTAGAGGGCTACACGGTGAGAGTGGGCACTGGTGCTGTGTGTGTAAACTGGTGTTGTGTGTTATCTGGTATTGTATGTGTAAACTGGTGCTGTGTGTGTAAACTGGTATTGTGTGTTAACTGGTGTTGTGTGTGTGTGGGTAAACTGATGTTGTGTGTATAAACTGGTGTCATGTGTGTTAACTGGTGTGTGTGTGTGTGTGTGTGTGTGTGTGTGTGCAAACAGGTGTTGTATTCAGACTGAAGGACAGTAGGTGCATGAGTATGGTGAACTGACCACACGAGTGACCCATGACTGAATAAAGAGGCATATTCCTAATAAAGGACATCCATACTAGGACACAATGTACTTAAAGTACATTATAGTTCACCTACTGACATTTGTCTGTACACTTACATGACACCTGTACATAATTGTGTATATAATTACAGTTACTGAATGTCCTCAAATCTAAGTACTCACGAACACAAAACACTTAGGCACACAAGACACTTGCACACACACACAGAGAGAGAGAGAGAGAGAGAGAGAGAGAGAGAGAGGGAGAGAGAGAGAGAGAGAGAGAGAGAGAGGGAGAGAGAGAGAGAGAGAGAGAGAGAGAGAGGGAGAGAGAGAGAGAAAGAGAGAGAGAGAGGGAGAGAGAGAGAGCTAGCCCAGTTTTCTGAGTAGCTAGGCAGATTTATTCATGTCCAGTCTCAGTATGATGTGTTGCGACCCTGATCCCTGACCCCTGGCTGGGTTTAAGACAAGGCCAAAGTCAATGACGGGGCGATCAGGCCAGGCAGCGTAATAATAAAAGGAGCAAACTCAGCTGGGCCACAGTCCACAGCAAACCTGGAGAGTGGAACAACAGAGAGAACTCTCCCACTCTGTCACACGCTGGACTGAAGCTGTTATCAGCAAGAACAGGTACCAGTACTGACTCAGAGGACGAGTACTGTGTGCTGATACACAGAAACAGTTCTGAACAAAGAGAACTGAAACTCACAGAGAACAGACAACCTGTCTGGGCATTATGTCTCATCTTATCCCAGAATATATATATATATATCAGGGTTTCTCCAGGATTTTTCTTCTGCTAGTCCAGTGTCCAGAAAAAATGTATTTTACCGGACAAATTTGAAACTTACTGGTTACGTTTCAGTAACAGTCTATGTTACAAATGCAAATATAGTGTACACCTAGTTTGACAAAAGAATGTCAACGACCTCAAATCAGTTTCACTATTTAATGAACAGTAACGATTAAGTAAGCAAAACGAACAGTAAAGACTGAGCAAAACCTCAACATTAGCCGCTAAAATGTAGGCTATTACGAAACGCCTGTAACCGTAACATCTGTAGCCTGTTTAAAAAAAAAAAAAAGGCTAGGCCTACATGGCATCAAATGTAGCCTATGACGCTAACAGGTAACACTTTGTTTTCCCCCTTTTTTTCATTGCAGCAAAGTCCTCTGTTGCCAACCTGAAATCAAACATGTCCGTTGTGTCTTTGCAGCTTGCAATGCGCATAAGCCGCGTCACTCTCTCCTCCTCCAGATGACTTCACAGTGCCGTCTTAATTGTATGATCATTATTACCAGACATTTTGACATGCAAGTTTTTAATTGATCGTTTTTTTTTTATAAATTTTACCAGGCAAAAACCGGTACTTACCGGCTAGCGGAAACCCTGGTATATACATATGTATATATATATAGAGAGAGAGAGAGAGAGAGAAAGAGAGACAGAGACACAGACAGACAGACAGACAGACAGACAGACAGACAGAGAAAAACACAGATGAAGAGAGAGGTTTAATGTATGACTGAGACAGCATGGTGTGTATGGGGCAAGAGAGAGACACAAACACACACACACACACACATACACACACACACAGTTGTCAAACAGTGGCAGAGGAGCTCACAGTGCCATTACGCCACACATACTGACCCAAACCAAATGACAGATGACACCTCAGGTTGTGTGGCAACAGCACAGGGCCTCTCCCAGCCCCATCTGTTACACCGTCAGTGAGAAAACTGCTCCACAAACCTACACACACGCACACACGCTCTCACATGCACACAAACACACACAGGCATGCATGCCTGCACACTTACACACACACACACACACACACACACTCACTCGCACACACTCACTCACTTACTCACTCACACGCTCAAATAAATACACACATACACTCATACACACATCAGAGTCTTTGTCCCAGTGCTCTGATAAACACAAGTCAAATGTATAAAATATCCAGAGACAAAGAAAGAACGATACTTC
Source organism: Chanos chanos (assembly GCF_902362185.1). NCBI lineage: Eukaryota > Metazoa > Chordata > Actinopteri > Gonorynchiformes > Chanidae > Chanos > Chanos chanos. Next base: position 40,755,324 of record NC_044502.1, read on the forward strand.
ACTTTTGCCATGCAACAAATTAGTACCTAAGCCTTTAGGTCCAAAAAGAAAGAAAGAAAGAAACAAACAAACAAACAAAAGAAAGACAGACAAAGAAAGAAAGAAAGAAAGAAAGAAAGAAAGAAAGAAAAGAGGGGGCTTCTTTCTTTTTTTGTCCTTTAATAAAGCAGTCTGGAGAAGCCAGAGAGGCAGTGTAGCGTCTGTCTGAAATGAGTGTAGCTGAACAGGCCAGTGTGACAGTGGAGGGGGGGTTTTCAGGGAAATCAGCCGAGATTAAAACTCTTCTCTAAGGCCACAGGGCTGCTTGGGGCTGCAAAACCTTACGGCAGCTACATTGAAAATGGATTTACTTCTTTATATATTTTCAATTAATGCTCTCTCTCTCTCTCTCTCTCTTTCCCTCTCTCCCTCTCTCTCTCTCTCTTTCCCTCTCTCCCTCTCTCTCTCTCTCTCTTTCGCACTCTCTCTCTTTTTTTTTTTGGATCGAGCTCTCCACTAATAACATAATAGCAGGTGGAATGTCATAGCATGGTGTAATACAGCTAAGTTCTTCCCAGCGTTTTAATGCCTCTCTAATTGGAGCCCAGTTTTTTTTTTTTTTCTTTTCTTTTTTTTTTTTCAGTGTGGCTGTACGTAGGAGGTAGTGGAAGGCAAACACAAATGATTTGTAAAATGTCTGTGGAACTAATAACTAGCCCTCGTCCTAATGCAGGCTTTTTGCGAGCGCGGAAAACGTGTAGCGGTAATTGGGTTTGCCTCAAAAAGACGTTTTAAACTCATCATTTCATTTTACAACCTTTTTATGTCACATTGTGCGAGGGGAGGAGGAAAAAGACAGGGGAAAAGTGTGTTCCCTCATCCATTTTGAGGTTAATGGTCAAGTCTCTGGCTTTTAAATACGCCCGAAGCCTTGTTGAAAGGATTTGGGGGGGGGAGAAATTAATTGCAATTTTTTTTTTTTTTTCAATTTTTTTTTCCAGTGTTTTTTTTTTTTTCTTTTTTTTTTTCTCTCTCTCTCATTTTTGCTCACGCTTCAGTAAACTTTTCTAAAAGATTCGTGAGTCGCGCCTCACCGTGTTTCACAAAAAGGCGACAAAACCGAATGCCGTTATGATGAATGCAACACGTACGGCCGCTACGCCACTTTAGAATTGTACCCGTCCTATAATCAATAATCCTGAACCTGACAGACATTCTACTGTAACTGCCACAGTCACAAACAGAGGTGATAAGAAAAGAGAGCTCGACTAAATGACATGAATTATGACTCTACTGACGATGAATTAAAGTAGCAGTCATGTTTGCCACTGCCAACATTTGTTTTAATAAATGTTACTTGACTTAAAGTAATACTTGGTACTAAAACAAAGTTTTTCAGAAGAAAAGGATGATTCTATATGGAAAACGTATCAAATATTGAAGTGAATACTTGTGACCTTTACCTCCCTTATGAGTCTGAACAAGGTCTTTGCTGAGAGGTTGCTATAGCGTGCCAAGCAGGTTATATTAGGGAGATGTGTGTGTGTGTGTGTGTGTGTGTGTCTGTGTGCCTGTGTGAGTCTGTGTGTGTCTGTGCATCTGTGTGCCTGTGTGAGTCTGTATCTCTGTGTTGTGTTGTGTTGTGTTGTGTTGTGCTGTGTTGTGTTGTGTTGTGTTGTGTAGTGTACTGTGTGGTGTTGTGTGGTGATGTGTTGTGTTGTGTTGTGCTGTGCTGTGCTGTGTGTTGTGTTGTGTTGTGCGGTGTTGTGTGGTGATGTGTTGTGTTGTGTTGTGCTGTGCTGTGCTGTGCTGTGCTGTGCTGTACTGTGTTGTGTTGTGTTGTGTTGTGTTGCATGCAGGGATCTTCAAAGCTATAAAAAGTTCTCCTCCATGAACTGCTCTGAGGAGGGTCTGTGATGGTGTGTCTGCAGATGGAAGAGGGCGGGGCAAAGACGGTCTGAAAGCAAGTCAGGTGCAGCACTTTATCAAACCAGCATTAGTGCCCTGACCTGCAGGTCCTGCTGCATCACTGTCATTGGCTAATAACCTATCTTTTATCTTACAAGTCCCTCCCACCCTCAGGCCATAGTTAACCACCTGCAAACCTAACATATATCAAAGCATAATGGTAAAGCTGAGATATCAATGTTTTTTTTTCTCTCTTTTTCTTCTTTTTTTTTTCTTAGCTCTTAGCTGCAGACAAGACATGGCAAGTTGTA
>NC_044502.1:40762521-40785021 GCF_902362185.1 Chanos chanos
TCTCCCCGTACCCTATCACGGCTACAGAGGCCACCGAGGGAACTGCCCAAAAGCATCTCCACAGAAGGCTTTTCTCTCCTCTTTCATCACTGCCACCGTGTGTGGTCCATTTTTTATCTTTGTGTTTGTGTGTGTGTGTGTGTGTGTGTGTGTGTGTGTGTGTGTGTGTGTGTGTGTGAGTTAGAGAGTGAGTGTGTACAGGAGAAGACCCCTCTGACTGCCAGGAAACGCATCCAAAATTGACAGGCAGCAGAAAGGGTTGAAACCCCTCCCCCTCAAAAAAAAAAAACAAACTATAAAACAAATAGCGTTGGTACATCTTTCTGCCGAATCCTGACCACTGCTACAATGAACCGTAAATGAAAGAACTTTCTTTTAGATGATGTCATTGTAAGATAATGCACTATCATGATGTTTCTGAGAAAATCCTAAACGCAAAAGATGACTGTAGACTGTGTCTGATTTAAATCTAATTCCATAGCTTAAATCACATGTTCCCAAAAACTATTAATTTACCCTATTCCAGTACTCTCTTGTCATACCAAAAAAGGTTTTAAATTAAAGCATTTAAAAAACATATATTCTTTATTGGCAGGAGTGTGTGTGTGTGTGTGTGTGTGTGTGTGTGTGTGTGCGCGTGAGCGCATGCGTGCGCTTGCGCGCGTGTGTGTGTCTGTGTTGAAGTAGCGCGTCGAGGAGACAAGAAGATGAACATAAGAAAAGAGGACTTCTCCAACCACAGGACAATATCGATATCAACGTTCACATCAAAATATATTAACTACACAGCACCGCACTCAAATGTTAACCTCCCAGACAGATACCCTTGTATATTGATATAGATCATTAACATAAATTACACTCCAGATAATATCTCCATTACAGATTCTGGCCCTCATCCCAAACACAGAGATTGGTTATATTCTCTCTGTCATCTAGCTGTTACCATCTTATTTGAACCCCAGCATCTCAAACACCAGCTACTCTATTATAAGCCTGTTACACATAATATGAGCTCTATATTCTGAATATAGTGCATGTATATGCCAAATATATTGGACACCCCCCAAACCCACCCCACCCCACCCTACCCGATACCAACCCCCATCCCTCGATCTCCCTCTCTCCTCTACTGCCTTGCCATGAATCAGAGGGCCTGTCGGCACGGCAACCATCAGAGAGCGGAGGAGGTAGGCATGTGTGTGTGTGTGTGTGTGTGTGTGTGTTGGGGAGTGCTGGTGGCGGATAGGAGGGCTGGACCAGGCCTGCTCCGCCAGATTAATGAGGGAACTCCGGGAGCATAGGAACAGGGGAGACAGGGGTCAGAAAGAAAAGAGAGACAGAGAGAGAGGGAAGGAAAGAAAGAGAATGAGAGAGATTTGAAGGAGGGATCAGTAGAAACCTACAGCGTTTGTGGGAACATCTCACGTGATTCTCCATATTCACAGATAGCCCAAAACACCCCTGTCTTGTCCAACGTTTCGGCCAGCATCGCTGACGCACACGTGATTACAAACCAACTATTACAAACCAACTACAATTCCTCTGTATTACCTTAATTCCATCTCTAAACTTTAAAAGACTGAAAGAACCCTTTTTTCTCTCCAAGAACTCTTTGTAACTGTAGAAACGAGAAGTTCTCCACCACACACTGACATATATCATATCCATTACACCCACAATTTAACTGATGTTGTCTGCTTTCAGAAAGGAAACACACTGAAGTTGTTAATTACACTGTCATGGAGCGTTGCCACCCTCACTCTGAAGAAAGGTTGTGCTCCCTTAAGGGAGTCGTGTATGAGGAGCAAAGCTGTGTCTCCTCTCCTCCCTACTCTGACAGCCTGTATATGTCGAGTAGCATGAGATGCCACAGCCAAAGTCACAGGAGAGAATTCACAACACCCTGTTATCATTTCTAATCATCACGGTTATTGTCATCCTCATCGTTTACGAGTAGTCACCGGCGCTACCATTTTCATCTTCATTTTCATGTCTTCGTTTCATCTAAGTGTGATGTCATCTGTTCACACACGTTCTAACAGCCAATAAACTCTCCCCTTGCAGGTCTTAGGCCTGTAATGTTTCTACTTACTCTTACACTTACACACACACATACGCACACACACGCATACGCATGCACACACACGTGCACGTGCGCACACACACACACCCACACAGAGTCTCCAGAAAAGTTCAGGCACACACACCAGCTGTACTGCTGGACTTGACATTGTTGATTAGGGACACACACATGCACAAAATAAACACACACACACACACACACACGAACTCTCTCTCTCTCTCTCTCTCTCTCTCTCTCTCTCTCTCCCTCTCTCTGTGTCCTGAGTGGAGGGATGGTGCAGAAGTCTCATTTGCCGTGACATATGGCGAACAAGCAGGGGAAGCGGGCGAGCAGCCTTGTCTGGAGCCGTGACTTACCGTCCTCCCCCTGCTGCCTCTCACAGCCAGGGGACCGAGGGATGAAGGGATGTGGGCAGAGGGGCAGACAAGGAGGGAGAGAGAGAAAGAGAGAGAGAGAGAGAGAGAGAGAGAGGGGGGGGAGGTGGGTGTCGGGGAGCATTTTTTTTTCGCCCCGGAGACACACTAGCAGTCCTGAGATTGGAGGGGTAATCAATCTCACCGGCGAGGCCGGCCAATCCAGCGACACCGCCACTGCAACCTGGCCTACTGAGGTGGGGGTGGGGTAGGGGGAGAGAGAGAATATTCTTTATTAAGAACCATTTGTCCTCTAACAAGCCTCCTATGCAGGACAGGTGATGAAAGACCTCTCCGCAAACACATATGATTACTGTCATCATCATGTTTCTAGACTGTTCCTCAAACACTGCTTTGTCTGATTTAACAGTTTGGACCTAAACAACACAACACAATATATAATCTCTCTCTTTTGTACCCAATTATCTGTCACTACAGTATGTAACCATTTGTTTACATCCTGTTGTACATGTGTAACTCTGTTGACATTTTTTGACTTTGTGCTGTAGCAAGTTTGATGTAAAACTGTCTTTGTTCATATGTGTGTCTGTAGTGATAGTCATGGTTTAAAGGTTTGTTGCTATAAAGTTAAACCACTGCTGCAGGTCAAAATCCTTATAGGTGACTTTCATATATTCATATTGCATACAATACCCACCGTTTACCCTATAGTAGTTTTATTACAGAGAGAAGGAAAGTAAAAAACAAAACTAAAATTAAAGGAAAGGCAAAAAATATCCCCACGGGGCCTTTTTTTTAAGACAGATAAATGAAATAATTAGACCAAACTCCCCTGTGGTCATACTTTTTATTTTATTTTTCAGGGAAATAATTAGGTTTTTTGTTACATTGTGTGTGTGTGCATGTGTGTGTGTGTGTTTTGCGTTTTTAATCTTTAATCAGTGTGGAACTAACCCCTTTGGGCTATAAGGTACCATACAAAAAAACACAGAAGAGGATGCAAAAAGAATGGCTGCAGTTACACCTAGCAGCCACAAGGGGCATCTAGCGTGGGGCTCACATCAGACATGCATATCAAATATAAGAACCATCCAAGCAGTGAGCGCGGGGTATTGAGCAGGGAAACCTTGGCTTAATTGGTCCGTGAGGTTCTCCGAAAGTCCCGTCTGTGGTGGTAGAGACTTAATTATAAACAAGGCTCCATCGCTATCGATGCACGGCTATCCCTCAGCGGGGTTAAAATAAGAATAATCCGTTGCCTTGTCTCATGAGTCATTGCATACAGTAAACAGCGATGGATTCAACCGCCAAACATGAATCACAGGCAACAAGAGGATGAAAGACAGCCGGCCAAATCAATAATGACAAAATGAATTAAATAAATAAACAAGCAAACAAAGAACTAACAAACAACATCCCTTTTTGGTGGGTAAATTTTGGTCTCAGAAAGGCTAAAAGAGCTTAAAATAAGTTGTTTGGCTGAACGTTGAGACCAGGAGATGAGCAACGTTCCTGGCTGAATAACAAATAATGAATGTTCCTCTTCTTCTTTCTGTCGCGATATTGGCTTTGACTGTCATTGTTTGTGTCTTCACAAACCCTCTTGTCACCCACACACAAAAACAAGAAGAAGAGGAGTCGGCATTAGCCGTTAAGATCGGTTTTAGCCTCAGGGATTCCGGAGGAAATAAATCTGAGTGTTTTATTATATGCTTGTTCACAGCATCCAAAACTAGCCTGCTTCGCTTGATTCAAATCCAGGCTCCCAGGCACTTGTTTTAATTGAGCCGGTAATTGAACAGTTGTCTTCATTAGTTTTAGCCCACTGCACATGGGTCTCCCTTTTCTCGATTATATACTTCACTGTTGCAAAAGCTCGGTTTAAGTTTTAAGGCAGCTCACGGTCGTTGTTTCAAGCTCACAGTGGCCCATGCTACGTGACTGACACGATGACTTTACTGATGACCATCGCATGTTGCCGTAGCGACCGCAGGTTTTCAAGATGCGTTGAAATTCAAAACTTAGTAACGAAGGGTATCACAATAAAGCCTTATTCCGCCATATGTTAATTAAAGTTCCAAATCAAATCACCGCTAAATATTTGGACCACTCCTCATTAGTGTAATATTTAAGGTTAGAGTATTAACATTCAGCGTAATTTTCTCCACTGATTTTAAGAACCAATCAAATACAAACTATCATCTACACGTAGTTTAGAGAAAGCTTTTAAACAGTAACAAAATGGACGAAGGAGGAAAAATGCTTTTATAATTGTTTACTTTTTTTTTTTTTTTTGGAGAAGGACGGAAAAAAAAAAAAAGCTCAAATAAATACTTGGTAAACAGACAGGCGGGCAAGGCTTTGTCAGGAAGATGCACTTAAGGTCAAGCAGAATGAAGAAAGCAATAAAGCCAAATTAACAGAAAGGTCTTTGACCCTCCCTCCACCTCGACATCTCCCCATAGTTCTAAATGGCTTGCAGGAATGTTGAAATTTTCACCAGCAAATAAAAGTGTGTCTGACCTCATCCCGCAGATGAGCAGATTTAAGAGTGTTGACCCAAAAAAAAAAGAAAAAGAAAAAGAAAAGAGAGCAAAAACAAGGGGAGAGAAAAATGGTAATTTTGACTTCCAAACAGACATCTCCAACCTCTCTTTAAGGTGCATTTTAACATATCAGCTCCAATTTACATCTCTACCTCGGAACCAATTACTACTGCACGAGATGAAAACAGGCAACTGCTCCCAGAAACTCAAACTGTCAAGAAAGAAAGAAAGAGAGAGACAGGGAGAAAGAAAGAAAGAAAGAAAGAAAGAAAGAAAGAAAGAAAGAAAGAAAAGGACAGGAATGCTTAGCCATGAGTGGGCTAGTGTACCTCTGATTAGGCAGGGTAAATTTATGACAGTGGTTTGAAATTCTAAATGCCTTATTGTGAAATAATTATGTTTAAGTGCTTTGGGCTCTCAGCAGAAAGTGAAAAATGGTGATGTTTCTCGGCTAAATAATGTTAATAAGCATTAGCGAGTTTGAGTGGGAAAATGGCAAGTGCATTGCACTTCACACTCTGTGTGTATGTGTGTGTGTGTGTGTGTGTGTGTGTGTGTGTGCGCGTGTGTGTGTGTGTGTTTGTGTGCAGATGTTCCTTTGCAGACCAAGGCAACTTCTTGTCATTAAACAAATAACTTAACCAGTGTAGAAGCGTAGTGCGTGTGGGCATGTGTGTGTGGTTGTGTGTGTGTGTGTGTGTGTGTGTGTGCGTGCACGTACGCACATGCGCGCGTGTTTGCATATGCACGTTCGTGTGTGTGTGTGTATGTTTGGAGATGCCTCAAAAGAACCATGAAACTCCTTGACATAAAACAAACAACTTAACACAATATAGAGGCTTATGACAAGAACGGGGCTGAACAAGGCGGAAGATCAAAAAAAAAAAAAAAAGATTTAAATACCCTTTCACTTTGCGCAGCAGACGCCTCACACCTGTGTGTGAGGAGTCAAGACACCTTCGTTTTCTCGCCGTTTGAGGATTCGCCGATTTCCTGGTATCTCACAGCTTCACGAATGGGAAGCGATTGCGCTGCCAAACTGGAACAAACAACGCCTGAAAGCATCAAAAAATGGATCTTTTATGAATATTCAACAAGGGGAAAACTGTATCCCTCATTTTCACCTTCTTTCTTTCTCTACATTGCAGCTTTTTTCTTTGCTGCATAATTAATGAGCAAGAAGGGGAGTGTGAAAAGTGTTTTTTGTTGAAAAATGAAAAAAAAAAAAAAAAAAAACTTGTAAGACTGAAAAAAAAAAAACAAAAACAAACAAACAAAAAAGTGACTTTTTTTTTTTATTCTATTCTTGAGTGTGATATTAGTGACACATGTTTTATTTGCAATCTCTAGTGCTGCATGTTTTGTTGATATTAATTGTCTTCTGTCAGAGAACTAACTTGTAGTGCACTGGAGACAACGATGAAGTCACAGTGAAGAAAGGTGAGTCTGACATCAACAAAACCTGAATGACATGGACAAACATACAATGTGACACTTAAATACATTTACAACTCTTCTCAAGTCTCTCTCTCCCTCTCTCTATCTGTCTCTCTCTCTCACAAACATACACACACACCTCTCTCTATTTTTCTCTCTCTGTTTCTCAGACACACACACACACACACACAAACACACACCGACAGACAGACACACAAACACACACACACACTCACACACACCTAAGGGTGGTCAGTGGACCCAAGCTGAAAAATGTCCACCTCATACAGATTTGTTCCTTTGACATCAGTCGTTTATTCTGTAATTTTCACGACCTTTCTCGGCTTTTTTTTTTCTCTCTCTCTCTCTCTCTCCTCCATATGCGTGCTGGGCTTTTAAAATGCATGCGTGCCATTTGCCTCCAAGTAGACAATTGGCGAGGAAAAAACAGAGAGACAGAGAGAGATACACAGGGAAAAAGGATGGGTATGGTGTATTTTGTTGCTAAAGGGACTTGTTTTTTTTTTTTTTTGTTTTTTTTTTCCAAAGGTACACAGATACCCTCAGGAATAGATTTGCTGGCCTAGAATCGGTTGTCAGAATTTGATACATTCAGAAGTTACGCAGAGCTGCAGTCCAGACAAATTCGCGCGTTGGAGACCCCCGTTCTCGTACCGGCGCACAGGGCGGGAAGAAAAGCATTAGGCGCTGGGCGAAGCTTTAGGCAGGTGTTCTGTGTAACAGCTATGAGGGAGACAAAACAGTGAAATCAGGCAGTCATGGCTAAAGGACATCCCTACAGACCCACCTCACTCCATTACCACCCCATCCCACCTCCGCTGGATCAGAGAGACAACTGTTTAGGACAAAAAAACCACACCGTTCTTCTCTCTCTCTGCTGTCTGAGAAGAAATACGTTCTCTTCAGCCAGCCTGTTTAATGCACAGAATATAAAACATGTTGTCTCTGATTCATTTTACAGTCTTTCCTGAGAGATATTGATATAAACAGATATTGTGTACTCCTCTGATCTTAATGAGGTCATGGATTCGTTTTCAGCGCTAACTGCACACCGGTTTGTGAGGACCACACCAGTCCTACAATAACTGTCTCTATTAATTCATTTAATTAACTCATACTCACAATTCTACAATATTTGTGCTGGACAGAACGTGTAACAGAATGTGTGAAAGTACTGAAACCAGGAACTCTCTCTCTCTCTCTCTCTCTCTCTCTCACTCTGTATTTTGCTGACCGGCTTTCCTTTGTAACCGTTTCTGATAAATATTTCGCTCATGTATTTAGGCAAATATCAGTGGGGCGGCTGGGTGGCTCTTGGTGGCCATTAAGATGCAGAGAGTAACGCAGCCTCTCAGACACTGTCTCTGTTAGGAAAGGTCACCAAAGCGCCCCCCCGCCCCTCTCCAGCCGGGTAAATAAGGGGACATATACAAATGTGGTCGAGTGGGGGGAACAGCTCACCTTAAGAAGGCATTATGCTGTCCGCCTGTGAACTTTACACCCTCCTCTTTAATTTTCCCTCCCCCCCACGTCCACCTCTCCCCCCCAACCTCCCCCCCCCCCATCTCTAAAACAGAGAAACGTGCCATGGTTACTCTGGTCTTTCATACAAAGTAATGGGAGTTTCTAAGCATATTCAGATATGTTACAAAGGTTCTCAAAAAAATGGTAAGTTTAAGCAGAACTTCATCAGTCATTGAGTATTATTACTACTGCCGTGTGAACTGCTGTGTTGGAGAATTTTTTTTTTTTTTTTTTTCCCAAGGATGTTGGCATTTGAGACTTTCTCAGTCACTGGTGGTCTATCAGTTACTTTTTATTTTTCCAATCAAGTTTGTTTCAAAATCCAAGTTTGAACTATTTTCTTCTTTTTTTTTCAAATAATAATAATAATAATAATAATAATAATAATAATAAAAACCAAAAGCACTGATAAAAACTAGTTATGACATAGATTGAAAAGAACTGAAGATGTGATTTGTGACTCAGAGTGTTTTTTTCGCTCATCCTTCGTCCCTCTCTCCGGCGTGAAGGGTTCACTCTCCAGCTTGCAGCGATGACTGCCGCACCGAGGCCTGACAGGTATCTGCCGCTGTCAGCACGCATCAGGACGGCAGCCTAACCTGCTCTGGCAGCACCTGGTTCTCCCCCCCCGCCACCGCCCCCCAATCTAGCACACCTCAACTCAGGCAGTCTGGCTACTCTAGCCCCAGGCGTGGCTACGGCCTACCTGCAGCTATGGATGTTTCTGTCAAGCCACAGGGGTTACGGGCCTATTTCGCCAGAGTCTGTTTTATCTGTCACTGCGATGGTTGGCATGTTAGGGTGAGTGGAATGAATCATTGGTCAAATGCCCACGCATTTGATTCTCCACTGTCTTTTCCATCTTCTGAGTCGTTTTGATTGACTTCTCGTGTCACATCCTCTTTACATGTAGTTTTTTTGTTTTGTTTTTTTTACTGATAGTCCAACCTTAACTTTTCTCTGAATTCTGAATCTGTTGACACATTTGGATACATTCAGAAGTTACGCAGAGCTGCAGTCCAGACAAATTCGCGCGTTCGGAGACCCCGTTCTCGTACCGGTGCACAGGGCGGGAAGAAAAGCATTAGGAGCTGGGCGAAGCTTTAGGCAGGTGTTCTGTGTAACAGCTATGAGGGAGACAAAACAGTGAAATCAGGCAGTCATGGCTAAAGGACATCCCTACAGACCCACCTCACTCCATTACCACCCCATCCCACCTCCACTGGATCAGGGAGACAACTGTTTAGGACAAAAAACCACACCGTTCTTCTCTCTCTCTCTGCTGTCTGAGAAGAAATACGTTCTCGGCGATAATTTACCGATGACTTTGACTTTGTTCTGGTTCGTTTAACTCTTCTTCCTGTCCCAGCCCCTGTTTATCACTCTCCTTTGCCTGTTTGTGTTCAATTCAATCTCTTCCAAATAATTATGGGTAGAACTCTTAGTCTTTTTCTTTGTCTTTATCTATCTTTCTTCCCAGGTTTTATCGCATTTCTCTCTATCGCTGCCTTTCTCTCCACCCTTACTCTTCCCGGTCTCTGGGGAGGTACAGTATGCTCTACCCACGTTCCCAGTTCCCACTGGGTTGGGAAGAAGCCTTTAAGGTTACCGCAGGCTTTTCCCCACTGAGATGGGACTGGCGCACGTACAGTTCCGTGTCCCGATGGGAATTTCCGCCAGGAACAATGGGAAATTTACCAGAGTAAACAAAACTCATTCTCCTCAATTATAAACGTTATAACAACAACAAAAAAGAGAGAGAGAGATAGAAAGGTTTCATTTCGATGAGGGAATAGTGAAAAGATTTAAACTAAAAGTTATATCATAGCATACCTATGTACTTATCAGATTTTTAAGGTAGAGAATGTCTCAGAACAAGAGGAAGGCTATAAGGAATGTTCATTAGCGGCTAATGCTAACAATGAATTAGTGTCATTGCTCTTTCACTGTTAGCTTGGTTATGCAAAAAAAAAAAAAAATGTCATTTGTAATTCATATCAACAAATCAAAGTTGTTTTTTTTAAATAATTTGTTGAATTTAGCGCTTAAAAGACAAGGAGCACAATCATATTGACAAGTAATCCTCTAGTAAAATCTCTAGTAGAATTAAAGCACCTTTCTTGTTTAAGACTATTTTAGTTTTGTCTCTGTGTTAAGACAACTTTGGTTTCGTAGAAATCTTAATGGCACCCTAGTCGCCCATCGCTTTTTGCCCTGTTTCTAACTCTCTTTCTTTATCCCGGTAACACAGACAGATATCTGGGCAGTCCTGTCCTGGGAAGTCGCTGATATATAAGTTACATGAAAGGATCTCGGTTTTGGAAGTCGGTCCAAAAATGAAGTAGGGGGTGATGTATTTAAGTGCGGCGCAGGGCCGCAGGGCTCCCTCCCTGATGGTCTAAATGCTCCTTGTTTTCGTGTGAGAGGGATAAAGAAGACGGGAGGGCGGGAGCTGAAACAAATAGCTGCATCGGGAGAGACGTGTGGCCTTCACGTAAATACAGCCATAAATCAGCCCGCTGACACACAGAGAGAGAGAGAGACAGGCAGAGAGACCCGCTGACACACAGAGAGAGGGGGGGGGGGGACAGAGAGAGAGAGAGAGAGACACAGAGAGAGAGACAGACAGACTCAAAACTTCTAAATTACCAAAGTTAATTCTCTCTTTTCTGTTTTCTATCTACCGTACTGTTGATTCCCTCTCTTCTTTTTTTACATTTCTCTCTCTCTCTCTCTCTCTTTCTCTCTTTCTCCTTCTTTGGGTGTCCAGTGCGTCTTGTTAATGGTTATCTCTCAGACACATTAGCCTTCAGTACACCTCTCTAATGCAAACCCTGTTTTTCAGCCTGCCTGGGTTCAAACGTTAATAAGCCTGGGCTCTTTCCTCTCATACCTCTCTCCCTCTCTCTCCCTTTCTCTCTCTTTCTCTCTCTCTCTCTCTCTCTCTCTTTCAGTCTCGCCACTCTGAGTAAACTCCACAAACGCTCCCCTGGGCTCCCAACCAAATGCCAAGGCCATGTTAACCCCCAATCCAAATTCACATAGCTGGTCCTCTCATTTATTCCTGCATACATTACTCTCCCAGTGTCCTCTGTCTCACCGGGAGGACGCTGGTGTGCTATGCACCCCTAACACACTGACCACAGCGTTAGTAAGTGAAGAGCAAGGGCGGTCAGCACGGACAGGGGAGCGACGGTGTGAGGGTGGAACTCTCATTTTATGTGTGAGCTTACATACTTAATGGCATTTATCATGGATGGAGACTTAATGTTACATAAGAATACCGTGTGTGTGCGTGTGTTTGTCTGCGTGCGTGTGTGTGTGTGTGTGTGCGTGTGCGCACACGCGCGTGTGTGTGTGTGTGTGTGTGTGTGTTCTCTCTCTTTTCTGCATGTTTGGATGTGTCAGTGTTTGTGTAGTATACATGAGAAAATGTGTGTATACATGTAGCAGAGGACTAATGTCCTTCAGTGAGGAACAAAGTCAATGTTTAGATCAGTCTGCATTTACATACAGTGCCTATCACCAGGCTGTGCTATTATTAATGAGCTCTTCCCTGTTTTAGTGTGTGTGTGAGAGAGAGAGAGAGCGAGGGAGAGAGAGAGAGAGAGAAAGAGAGAGACAGACAGAGAGAGAGGGAGAGAGAGAGAGAGAGAGAGAGAGAGAGAGGACCGTGTGACGTCAGGAAAGCTATGTAAATAGCAGACAGAAGCATTCAGGACCTGCTGTGTTCTGAGACAGAAAAGCTGCAATTCAGTGGGGTTTCAGGATATTTGGCCATATTCTGAAATGTAATACGTTCTGATTCAGTTTTGTAATATGGTAACAAATGTGTTAAATGAAAATAGAGCTGTCATATTTAATGGGCAAGTGTTAAGAAGATAAGCATTTAATTGCCTGGTTTAATTTTTGCAAGTTTTCTTGCAAAGTAAGTGTGAATTAATTTGTACCCAAGATGCAAAAGTTCGGTTGTTCTGTGTGTAAAATATTCTACAATCCTGATCGTTTCATGAGGAGTTCTTCAAATTATTGACAGGGATTTGCAAAGCATGTGAATGAGATCTTCAGCAGTTTAAGCCCAGCTAATAAATTCTCTCTCATTTTATAGATCAGAGCTCAACTTTCAACTATCTGTAATAGGCTTTAATGTGCCAATTATTCTGTGAATTATACAACAACATCAAAGCACTGAGAGGGCAGACAGGCTGTGAGAGAGAGAGAGAGAGAGAGAGAGAGAGAGACAGAGAAAGAGAGAGACAAAGAACAGAGAACAGAGAGAGAGAGAGAGAGAAAGTGACAGAGAGAGAGAGAGAAACAAAGATAACTGGAGAGGTTATGCTTTACCAATGTCTTGCTGGTTTGTTCTTTTACAATTTTGAAATTACAGCAGTCGATAATACAATAAAGATATCAGCATATATCCCATGTACGGAGAAATAGGATTTCACATATGACAAAAACACATGGAGAACCAGCCACATTATTTACAGCTAGGTAGAGATCTGAAGAGGGAATGAAAGAGAGAGAGCTTTCCTGTGCTTTCTCTTAGACTATTCATCTGCTATCCCATGATTAATATTCAAGTCCACACCAATCCACTATGGCTGCGGCCCCCAACCCCCAGACAGACTCATACTGTTCCAAAGCCCCTAAAACTCTCCATGGACTAGGTATGGAGAGACTCACCCCGCTGATGATGGTGGTGATGATGACGATGGTGAAGAAGATGGTTTACGTTGTAAGGGAGGCCCTCAAGGATTGGGGAGGTGTAAGAAAGCACCCTTCCACCTCCACCCTCAGTGCTGGGGGGTTGTGAGGAGACAAGGGGGTCTATTGTAGTGCGATTATGTAGGATGAGCAAAGAGAACGCTAATCTTTCTGTGGGAGGGTAGATGCCTGCGAATGACTTGAACGGGAAAGGGAAAGAGAGAAAAAAAAATGGGAGAAAAGGAGGGAGGATGAGGATGAGGAGGAAAAGAGGAGAGAGAGAGAGAGAAGGAGCCCCCTTAGCAGCGATTATGAAATGGTCTGTCACAGATTAGAGCTGCAGGGAGGCAAAAACAGGGAGAGAGATGAGTCTCCACACCTCCCACGGACAGACATACACACACACACACACACACACACACACACATACACTCTCACACACATGCATAGAGAGAGAAGCTGACTGCAGATGATTTACTAAGATTACCTGCGGATATATACACGCCTAGCCACCACTAGCTCCTACACAGTCAGACACACACACACACACACACACACACACACACAAGTCATATACATATACAAACACACACACACACAGTTATACATATGTGCACACACTCCATAAACGAAGACACACACACACACACAGAGTGAGAGAGAAGGGAAAATGAGAGGGAGGCAGACACTGAGGGAGATGAGAAAGAGGGTGAAAATAAACCTAAACCAAATAGGTTTGCAATTTAGAGAGAGAGAGAGAGAGAGAGAGAGAGAGCAGCGCTGGAAGACAAGCGGAAAATAAAAGAAAGATGGGAGTTGAAACACTGACTGCCACGGCAGCAGCGACTAAAAAAGGCCTCTGTGGCTATTGTCTCTATCGCAGAGGGCTATACCGATAAACCCACATCATTTATCTGTTTCTCCTCTTTCCTCCAGAGCATTGCAACTTCTTTTTTTTTTCTCGCTCTCTTTTTTTTTTTTAATTTTTTATTTATTTTATTTTATTTTATTTTATTTTATTTATTTTATTTTTTTTTGAGAGGAAAGGGGGGTATGTGTAGAAATGTTCAGCAAAGGAATGTAATAAAGTCAGAATTGCTCATTCCACAACTGGGATATTTTCACACTCGCGGTGTACAACCCGTGTCGAGGTGAAATTTTCCAGTGTTCATCAATTGACTGACATTTACAGACAGGCGTTTTTTTTTTTTCTTCAACAATACCTCACATGGGCCTGTCAGTCCTTCTTCTGACTTCACACAGTTTGTTACGGGAGAAACCTTCCCGTTTGACTGGCAGGTAAGGTCTGTATCTGGACAGTTCGTTCAATTAGGCAGAAAAGCAAATGTAACTTCATGGTCAATCCACCTTAAGCAGAATATTTTAACGGAGGGGAGGTTAAGCATTTTCAGAGCAAAACATTAACACTTGTTGACTAAAACCTCAAATAAATTCACCAAATCTGGTTAATATGATCGACTGCATCTTAGCTTCTTTCGAACAGATAAACGGCAAAAAAAAATGTGTGGATAATTATTTTCGCATGTAATTTTCAAAACTAGCGAGCGTAAATAATTAAAGGATTAGCAAAAAATAAAAAGGACCAAACATACTAAAATCAAGAATGAATATTTTAGGTTATTTTGCCCAATGTATTCTTCGGGTCTTTGCAACCAATGTATTTAACGTTATAGAACAGTTTTGCGCAGTGGTCGGGATTTTTTACAGGATTAAGGAGTCGCTAACGCGTTAACACGCGTAACATCAGACACAGGACGGTGAAATATTCCCTGTGGGAACAAAAACAACTCTACTCTGCTGTTCTGCTTGTTTCCAGTCTTTGGCTGTAAGCATCAGAGCATGGTGAATGTGTTCGTCGGAGATAAACTACCAGAAGTCGTGAGTTATTACGCCATCACTCGCAACGTGCGTGTGACAGCCGACGCTTGGCAAAGATAATTGCCCCTTGTGCTCGCCGCCTAATGAACGTAATTAGGCGTTATTTCACTTTCACCCCTCGTGATTAATTGTTACAACATTTCTTTGTTGGGTTCCGACAAATTGCCACTTCACAATGACACTATTGCTTTTCTTCAACAGTGAACAATCAAAAAAAAAAAATGTCCAGGCACTCAGGCAGACAGATTTACGGGTCCTCCAAAGTCAAGTTCAATTGCTAAAGTAAACAGCAGAATTGTCTGTTTAAACCAGTCAGTTGACTTCAAAGCCGTTTAGCGTTTAGAAGATAATAATAGCTGATATATGAAGATGTATTTTAAAGAATTTTGAAGCTGTTTCAGCGTGGCACAAGTGACAACTTCTCAATAGCTAAAAAAAAAATAAAATTGAACTGGAAACTGAATGGTGCTCTGAAAATTACAATGGAATGTCAGTTTGTCTGATTATGTTTTTGTTTCCCCTGCATATAATCCTGCATACATATAATCAAACTGTAGAAACATATTAAGTTAAACTAAACGAGAACAGGACCATAGGACCATAGTCCACAAACCTGAACACATTAACATAAACCCAGCTCAGATTGTGTGTGTGTGTGGGTGTGTGTTTTACTGGTTTCTTTTAAAGATGTAGATGACCAAAGAGGTCACACAAAAAAGTTTTAATCCAATTCTCCAAGGTTGTGAATGAGGGCAATAAGTTTGAGCATGTTTTTTTTTTTCCCCCAAAGTATCTAATTGAGATGCTGTCACCCAGTTAAGCAGAGACCTGTCTTAAGAGCATTTGCTTAATAAGGCATGATCTAATGCAATAACCTGCTTATTTCCAATCAGCCATGACAAAGACTAATATATGCACAGAGAGGGGAAGGTAATAAAGGTTGGCATAGAGGAGAGAAATGATGGCAGGGAAGAGGAAAGTGTGAAAGTAGGAGAATCTGTAAAGTTCAGGAATGCACTTCTTTGAGTTGAGGAGAAAAGAAAAAGAAAAAAAAAAAAAGGTGTATTTCCCCCAAAACTGTCTGCTGGCCACAGCGTTAGAAAGATGAAGGCCCCATTTGAGGAGGGTTCATGCTGAGAGCTGCAGCCTCTCTTTCTCTCTCTCTCTCTCTCTCTCTCTCTCTCTCTCTCTCTCTCTCCCTCTCTCTCTCACTCCTCCAGGTGATTGATTCGCTTGAACGGTGAATCGCTCACAGTGACAAATCGTTCAGTGACACTGAAACACAAAACTCAGCCCATACCCTGACACCTAACCTGTGAGAGGGACGGAGTGCTCGCGGAGAGAGAGAGAGAGAGAGAGAGAAGGAGGGAGGAGAGGACAGTGATCCTTCTCCCTCTCTCTTTCTCTCTCTCTCTCCCTCTCTCTCTGTTTCTCTCTCTCTCTTTAGGAGTGATGTGTTCCCCCTTAGTTCATTTATCCTGGAAGCTGAGGAGACGTGTGTGTGTATGTGTGTGTGTGTGTGTGTGTGTGTGTGTGTGTGTGTGTGATGTGATCCATCTCTGTGCTGTTCGGGGGAGCAGAGCGTCCCTGATCACAGACCCTATCAATCTCACTCAGAGTCTGACATCAGTGCAGCTGTCACAGACATCACTACACGCTCACCGTCACAGACATCACTACACGCTCTCACCGTCTACACTGTACCTGCTGTCTGTCTGTTGGGAGCTGGGAGTGTCTTACACACATGAGCACGCACGCGCGTACGCACACACACACAACATAACCACACGTGGAAGAGTATGTTCACGTATATGTCCAAACACAAGTCACATAGACAGTGAATACACACATAGACACAAGCATGCAGAACCTACAAATACACATACGCACACGTAAAAAAAAACATGCACAACAGTCACATCATTAACATTCACTGTACATTAAAAATGAAAATTAAAAATAAAAAAAATGCACTGGCACACACACACACACACACACGCTGTGTATGTACGCACATCAGACCCTTGCGCTGTCTCATCAGAGCCAGCAGGCTGTAAATGGTCCATCTTTGTCTGGCCCAGACTCTAGCCACTGATCAAATTAAGTCTGATCAAAACATGCCATTCAAAAAGGACACACGCACACACGCGCGCACACACACACACCCACACAGAGCATGCTCTCTCTGACCTTGGGAGCAATTAGTTTGGCCAGAGAGCCCAGAGCTGCATAAAGAGGCTCCACACACACACACACACACACAAACACAAACACACACACACACACACACACACACACACACACACACCGTCACATATTCACATGCAATCTGCCTGGCTTCTCCACTTTTTCATAACAGTCCATGTCCATGTAAGATGTCGCTCTACTGCCTAACATTATAATGCATGAACAAAATATAACTCATTAACATTATCACACATTTACACCATATAATACATTTAACATTATTACACATTTACATAATGTAACACATTTAACATTATCACACCTTTACATAATACAACACACTGAACACTGTCACACATTTACACTTCATAACACACTTAACATTATCACACATTTACACTTCATAACACACTTAATCTTATCACACATTTACACAATATAGCACACTCAACATTACTGCACATTTACACAGCATAACACACTTATCAGACCTTATCAGACATATACATAATATAGCACACCTGACAGTATTATACGTTTGTTGAGTACAATGACATTACTATACTTTTACAATATCACACAGTATTATTATCATATGTTCCCAGTGTAACACTTAAAAAAAGCAGAATGTAGTTACAAACTATAAGACCTTTAGCCTTATTGTATGTCAGCAACATAACATTGAACATTTAACAGACATAACTTAATTGTATGTAAAATGCAGCATAATTATATGAACACACACTTACAGTGTAACTCACTATCAACATCACACACCGACAATACATAATACACTTCACGTTGTAATACATTTACAGTACAAGATATTTATGGTTTATGATTGAACATTACCATTAAGTACAACATGCTAATGTGCTGCAGCAGCATTTTCAGAGTCAGCACTCTGGCAATCTGTTCTCATCTATTCACACTACAACACACAGCAATATTACAGCACAGTGCAGTGCCTGTTCAGTTTGATCTGAGGGAACACACACACACACACCACACACACACACACAGAGCCATGATGTGAGCTGTGGCTCAGTTCACAATATAAGCATGTATGGAATTATTGCATAGTAATAAGCACGTTATTATATGTTTATAACAGACACATACATTGATTTCATAACATACATGTATGAGTTAGGCAGCAATTTAAAATGGCTGTCACCAGAATCCATAAAATACAGCTAATGCTTCATTTTCAATGTACTGTTACTTCTTCAGCGACTTAAGATCTTAGAATATTTACATGTCTGTTTGAAAGTGTCATTATACAGGCATCATTTTCTGGTCATTGATCCAAAGTAGTCCCAAAGCTGATTAGGTGGAACTTTATGAAATCAGAATTGCAGGACATGACAGAGTTTCTCATTATGATTTAAGAATGTTATAGGAAAAGAAGTTAAGCTCTCTCTCTCTCTCTCTCTCTCTCTCTCTCTCTCTCTCTCGCATCTCTTTTTAACGTTTTATAAGCTTTCTTCTTCTTCTTCTTCTTCTTCTTCTTTATCTTCTTCTTCCTCTTATTGTTGTAGTTGTTGTTGTTGTTGTTGTTGTTGTCGTGGTATTTTTAAGGCAAATCGTAAGCAGGCTGAACTGTAAAAGACTGCATGGATGTGCCACACTTGCTAACCCATTGGCCACTGTTACAGCTCACACACTAAGAAACATATTTAAACCCTCCACACTGCAAACACACACACACATGTGCAGTTCAGCAGAAAATAAGCTTACAGCCCCCCCCCCCCCCCCCATTCCCAAATACACACACACACACATACACACCCATACACACACACACACACAAACTCACGCAGATACATCCACTGAATTTAAAACCCATGATGCATGAACATTCCTGGACTTCGCAGAATAAACCTACAGAGACATTGCAGTAATCCATAGCTTTATAGAATAATTTAGTGTACTCATATTTGGTTTGAGCTTGGATCAGTTCTGCTTGTGTTGCACAATCAGGGTGTGTGTGTGTGTGTGTGTGTGTGTGTGTGTGTGTGTGGGCAGTGCTGATGTGCACGACAGGTTAAATGAAGTGCTGCGAACCATTTTTTTTTTCTTCCCCCAACACATATAACACCTTCACACACACACACACACACACACACACACAGAGGAGTAAGTTAGACACAGGTGAGCAGTTTTTTTTCTCATGGTTCAGAATACTGTTTCTCAAGATTTTTTGCCTGGAGTTTTGTTTCTAGATGTAAAGCCCTCATGGGAATATTTGGAATCACTGGTGGAGCTTGAGGCGGGACCAGATAGTTCTCTGTTAGTCAGCTCTATTGGAGATTGGCACTGAGTCTATTGACTGATTGGTTGTGTAAATCTGTTAGGTGTAATTAAGAGGGTGGGGCCACTGAAAAGATGCCAGTGATGTTATTACCCTCTGCAGAGAGAGATGCCTCTCCCCATGAGACACACACACACACGCGCGCGCGCACACACACACACTCACACATATAAATAGAGAGGGTGTGTAGTCAGCCCCAGCGGCACACCACCTCAGCGTGAACTCTTCTTTCTCTGCCAGATCATAAACAAAGCATCACTATCTATCATTTGTCTCTCTCTCTCTCTCTCTTTCTCTCTCTCTCTCTCTCTCTCTCTCTGTCTCTCTGTCTCTCTCTCCACCCCACCGTCCCCACTGGCACTAAACCTGCCTGATACTCGCACGTTTAATAATGATCAAATATGTTTACATGCGCTAACAAATCTCTACATAATGTCATTCACAGGGGCTGCATGATACTGTTGTGGTATTATGCTAAATACCCTGGATTCAATCCGCAGCAGCAAAAAAAAGCAAATGCCTTTTTTCCCCTTTTTTCTTTTGTCTTTTTTTTTCTTTTCTTTCTTTCTTTCTTTTTTTTTTTTTTTTTGGTCAATACAATAGGAAAATCCTGATGAGGCAGACGGGTTTCTCTCTTTCCCTTTCATTCTTTAATTCTTTTATTCTCTCTCTCTCTCTCTCTCTCTCTCTCTCTCATTTGAAGTGACGACGTAAACCACCCCACGAGTTGTCGGTTTCAATTTCCTTCTCGGGCTTAATTACAAGAAGCATTGCGATGCAAAGAGCCCAACAACAAATGCAATCCAAACACAATGAGCCGTGCTGGGTTTTTTTTAACTGGCTTACATTTCGCTCCCAACGGGAACAAGGGCATTTGTCTCTGCTTATGTCATGCCTTGTGAGTTTTATGAGAGGCAGGATGTTTACACTCCGCACATAACCAGAAGGCAGGGGCAGAGTGAGGGATACTTTTGAAGGGATCAAATCCTGAAAAAAAAATATTAGCGCAGTTAACGTTATGCTTTAATTTTCAAGCTGATATGACGTCTTGATGATGTGCGTGTCTGTGTGTGTGCGTGTCTGTGTGTGTGTTTTACATGTGTATGTTTTATGTGTGTGTGTGTATGTGTGTTTTGTGTTTGACACACACGTGTTTTGACTCTTCATTAGTTTCAGGTAGGTTGGGGTTGGTTGGGAGGTGGGGGGGTGGGTGGGTTACTAACCTACGTCAGGGGCCCAGGCACCATCAGCGGAAGAGGTGAGTGTAAAATGAGCTGCTACGCAAACCTGTGGCCTTGAGTGGTTGTGTCCAACCCTACCCCACAGCTACATCACTGTGCAATGCTGCTAATTCCGTTTGGCTGGTTTACATGAATCTCATCACATTTGACAAACTCTCTCTCTCTCTCTCTCTCTCTCTCTCTCTCTGTGCTGTTTTAATAAGCGTGAGGAAGCGAGGTGTTTTAGGAGAAGCCACAGAGCTTTGTCGTCAGTGTGTTTGTTTTAGCGAATCCTCCTGCCGACCTGGGCTTTTGCGCACACGCCGAGTTTCCTGCCCGTTAATTGGTCATTAAAGGCTGTGTGGTTTGCGAACCCTGTTAAATCTTTCAACAGCACATAAAATAATAAAAAAAAAAAAAAAAAAAAAAAAAGGGAGTTTGTCACTGCTGTAGAAGAAGAGTAAAAGCATACAGCTTTTCATCATTATTTTCCAAATTAGGATATCTGACAATAACAATTGCTTTATTTTTTCTGATGCATGCAAACATTTTTTTGAAGAAGAAGAAGAAGAAAATGCAGTAAAACATGCTTTAAAAAAGCTTCTGATGAAACTTGATAATATATGGATTTTTGTAGCACCAGTTTCGTTTAAATGGTTCCTCATCGACCATAATAACATCGGACAATTTACAATCTGTGAACTATGCGATAGCGAGCTCTATCATGTACCATTTTTCTGAATTTTTGCGAATCTCTGATCTCAAAAACATTTTGAATCCAGAACGGTACCTCTGCGACCCTCTGATGTTTTTAGAATTCAAAATAAAGTACATTTATATTAATGCCTTTGCCAGTCCCTCATCTGGATGGAACTGTGGACTTAAAACTGTCTAATACTTAAAGGGGATTTTTTTTTTTAAATGCTGACAACAGGTGTTGCTCTGTCATTCTCTTTAACACACACACACACACACACGCACACACACAAAGCCTCCCAAAGAGTAATGATACTGTTATACTTGCATGACTTCTCATTTATTGATTTGAGCTCAGATGCTCCTCCTTCTTCTAAGGTCCTTTCACTGAATGTCCACTGCTTTGTGTGTGTGTGCGTGTGCGTGTGCGTGTGCACGCACGCATGTGTGCAAAATACCAGCAGTTGGTGTTTCAGCATCTTGAGTATGTGTGTGTGTGTGTGTGTGTGTGTGTGTGTGTGTGAGTGAGAAAAAGAGAGAGAGAATCCTAGTGTTAGAGTGTGAATACAATGTTTAGGGGACCAAAGAGGTGCAGAGTTTCCGTGACATCTGTGGGTGCATGGGGGATCCCCCTGTTCGGACCCCTGACCCCCCCACCCCTGTTCCCCTCTCATTGTTGGGGTATCAGTTCAGGCCATCAATAATGGGGCAGTGGACTGTGAAGAGATGGGTGTGACCGAGTCTGCCCAGGGATGTGCCCCTACCTCTCCCCCGTCAACGCCCCCCCCCCCCACCCCCCCCCACCCCTACACACACCCATTGACCCCCCTCCCCTTCAAACCCTCTCTTCTTCCTCTGTCTCCTGCTGGCTGTTCCCTTGCGTCTCCAGACCTCTCCTTTTACCATCTCTTACCCTCTTTCTCCCGTTGTCTCTGCAATTGTTCTCTCTATTGTGTGTGTGTATATGTGTACGTGTGTGTGTCTGTGTGTGTGTGAGACAGAGGATAAACAGGCTCTGGCCAATGCTACAACTCATATCACCAGGACAAAACAGGACCGCTCAACTTCAGTTAGGGAGAGAGAAGAAGTAATCATTTTTGTCCCAATTGCCCTTGCACCACAAGTTAGCATACCTTGGCTAGGTAATCATCAAACAATTAACATAAATACAAACAATCACAGATGCGTTACCTGAAGTATTTAGCCCAAGTATTTAGTATATAGTTGAAGTATTTGGTGTTCAACTGACCAGCAAACGTACATTTACGTTTAGAAATGTATTCTGTCTGTCTCTCTGAGACTGCTATCTACGGGTAACCGTACCAACCTGTGAATGGCGACATACCCGGACTCTGACTCCATTCAGAGTCTGAAGATGAAACTTTAACACAGGATCCGGGGGAAAAAAAAGCGTCTCTCTTTTATTTGTCCTGTGGGGCAATTCTCTGATAGCAACTTGATAGTTGCAATGGTTCCTCTCACTATGCCC
>NC_044502.1:40797521-40897521 GCF_902362185.1 Chanos chanos
TGACGTGGCTGAATGATTCACCAATTAAAGTACTGTGCAGATCTGCGTATTTTCGTTTTCCGCTGCTTTAATACTCCAGTAAGTAACAGTAGTGTGTGTGGGGAAATGTATCAGAGTAAAAGTAGCCATTTGATTTTGAAAACGTAGTGCAGTAAAAGTAAAAGCCGACTGAAATATTTGCACTGGAGTAATGTAGAAACATTCCCCAAAACACAAGCCTACTTCGGTACAGAAAAGTCTGGCTAATAAAACGTACGATTCACCACAGCTGGGTTTCACTCTGGTCGTCTGTTGCAGTTTGAAGACACAGTGGGCTGTTTTGTTGAGCCACTTCTCTCGTGCAGCACTTTGACCTCGACAACACTTAGTGCCGGTACCCTGGACAGCTCCATTCAACCACCTGCCACCCCTGCATAGCACTGGACCGTAGCAGCGGCGGGAATTAATGCCAGTGTTTGGCTGCGAGGATGCTATTTAAACTTTGGTTCTACTTCTAACTGTTTATTCTTTCGCGTTCTTTCCCTGACTCAAAAAAAGAGATGACAAAATCAATTTGGCAGCTCTTAATCATTACAAGGCCAAGGCTCCAGACTCTCAAACGATCTGAGAGACAAATTGCTGATGCACCAGTGCTTTGGAATCTGAATTGTTGATAGCGTAACTGCAGATTTTTGGAACTACTGTCAGCTCATCGCAACTGTACGAGAGTTTGTGGAACGCATCCAAAAACAACAAAGTCAGACTATGCTGAGCATTGCTGTCAGACATGTGTTACAGCACCCCCCCCCCCCCCCCCCCCCCCCAACCCCTCCAAAAAAAGCCAAGCAGGGTCTATTTGTCAAAGAAGCCCCCAGATCTAACACAAAGTGAAGCTGCAGCACCCCACATGTAGGCTGCCTGCCTGAGGTACCCTCTGGTTCGAGGTGATTGATGAGGCCGATTGAAAAGCAAATCATTTGGGTGCCCCTATCTACCAAGGACGTAAATCAAATCAGCTGGCTCTAATGATTTTTCCCAGGTCTGCTTGGCAGAATTCACAAGAACCTATCGAGTCTTGCATTAGGAGGGGAACGTAGAGGAAGCGGGTGGAGGGTGGGGGTGGGGGGGGGGTTCCATCAATAAGTCAAATAACGATTTGATTTAAGCACTTTTTTCAAATGACTGACAACCATTTCTCTTTTTTTTTTTCGTCGACGTCGGAACGAAGAGGCGTCCAAAGATGTTTGCTGCCAAGGTCCGCAGATGAAATTAACCAAGCAGCAGATACCGCGGGTAAGGCTAACACCGAAGTCGTTCGCCAGTACCACGGGCCTATCCCGAGGTTTGGCGCTCTGTTTGTAATGGAGCTTTCTGGATTACTGACTGTTGCTAATAGATGATGAATGATCATTACGGGGGAAAGGCTTTGGCACTGCAGGGCCCCCCGAGGGTGACCCATTTCAACTTTTCATTAAAACGTCCAGGCCTAGCCAAGCCTTGATTTGCCCCTAATTTATGGCTCCATTATGAGCTAATTAACACCGCGTTTTTCGGCGGGCCCACATAACTGCCTCGTTTTTTTGGCCACTGTGCAACACATTGATATTCTAGACTACAGATATTCACAGTCACTCTCTCACTCGGTCATAAAACAAACTCTGCTGAATTTGGTTTAATGCTTGGTAAATCTCAAATACAAAGAATAGAGAAAGTATACTTCAATAGATTTTGAGGCAGTGCAGATAGGATAATAGATAAATAAAGGAGATTCTGAAGTTGTATGTACACTTCTATTTATTATATGGTAGCCACAGCTTACAGAATTGTTCGTGTAATACGTAAATTGTTACTCATGCAAGTGGCACAAGACTTTTACACTGTTCATAAAACTGCAAATTTACTTGAAATGTGTAATGACCAAAGCATGAACCTGTGAGGAATTATATGTTTGTATTTTACTTATGCGTTTCATATTTTAAAACATGCTAACCTCCAGACTGGACATTTGGTAATGAGAGATTTGCATCAGTAGCTCCAAATGTTACGTGTCACATTGAAATGATGGACAGCGATCAGGATGGAGACTGTTCCAACAGCTCATCTTACAAATAAAAAAAAAACAAAAAAAAAAATGGAGGATCTTATCAAAGAGAGAGCATCCGTGCATGAAAGTCAAACCACCGTGAGTGTGTATTTTATTTATTCATTAGTGACACGATGCATGAGAGAGAGAGAGAGAGAGAGAGAGAGAGAGAGGTTCCATTCAAATAAGCCCAGTGTCCCCTGAGTTAAGCACTTCTGAAGGCGATGAGGCTGGAGGAGGGTGGGAAAAGCAATGGATATGTGTGTGTGTGTGTGTGTGTGTGCGTGTGTGTGTGTGTGTGTGTGTGCGTGTGTGTGTTTGGGGGGGGAGGGGGGCAGTTCTTTTAATTTGAAGAGCCTTGGGGGGAATGAGCACACGCAATTACAACAATCATCTGTGAAGGGTGTGAAGAGAGAAAAGCAATGAATACGATGGAAAAGAAAGAAAAGAGATGATCTGAAGGATTAACATTGTCCCCACCCTCATCACACCCTCCCCCCTCCCCCTTTCTTCTCCCATCTCCACCTTTCAAACTATTACGTGCGCATACACACACACACACACACACATACATATTCCCCTAATGCAAGAAATGATAAATGTAAGTAATCCAATGGTAATCCATTACAGATATCTGACAGTTTGCATGAACAGGGACTGTAGGGGGGGGCGGTATTGGGTTCATCATCATTACCCAATTATTATCTTATTATAAGCACTAAGTGGCCTCATATTAGGGTCAGTGCCCTTAATTTCAGGGGAGAAAAATAATTGTTAACCTCTGTAATAGTGATACAGAAACCATTTAACACACCCCAGGGGAACCCGGTGGACTAATCAATGAAGACTTTGACAGGAAAATATGCCTGAGCTCTTTTTGCATAAAAGTCTCTATCTTTTTCTCTGTTTCACTCTCTCTCTCTCTCTCTCTCTCTCTTTTTCTATGTGTGTGTGTTCTCTGTCAGAAATTGCCGGAGTACGGCCTCTGTGAATATATAAATAATAATCTCATAGCTCTGTAAACGAACTAAGATAGGAGCCTGTAATTAGGTATGGAGGAAATGAAAGATTAAAGAACACAGAGGGAATCTGATATTGTTCAAACGAATGTGGACAAGAGACTGTCGAGTGACGACTTCCTTTCTACGCTTTTCAGTCTCTAACCAAGGTCTTAAGACTGAGTCAAACGCTCTGAAAGTGAGATATTGTTGGTATAGTGAATTTTTGTGCAGTTGCCTTAATGCGATTCATTCCGGAAAGAAAAAGATGCATTCCGTTTGAGCCGGTGACAGCAAATCACATTTTCAAGTATAAACATAAGCAAGTAAGTCCGTTAAAACGATGAGTCATTATCAGATTTGACAAAATCCGCATCCAAAGCCCTTTCTTTTTCATTTCCCAAATGTGGATTTTCAAGTTTGATATGGAATTTAGCTTAAATCCACCAGGGCCATCTTTATTGCAAAGGTACTCTTCTCATTTTAAAAGCTGCCCCCCTCAGGCAAAGTGTTTTTCTAAGCTAATATTGAGAGAGACTCAGTCCACAGGTTTCCACAAAAGGAGAATGTATTTAGAGAAGCCCCTAAATGTATTATCTGTCTTTGAGGACACCCCAGATTGAATAAAATACTTTTTTTTTTGTCAATACCACTCTCAACTAGTCTCACCCCATCCGTCTCTTTCACCTTCAGCAATCTCCTCATTTGATCACCCTCTCTTGGTTGCTTTGGCTACGCCAGCGCCTCGTTCGCAGCTACACTGTCGGCTGAAACCTGCTTTACACAACACGTTTGTGATAAGGGGACAGCTTATGACAGGGGCAGTCTTAAAGAAAAAGAAAGGAACGAAAGTTTGAAACCTGAGATAGAGGGAGAGAGCGGGAGAGAGAGAGAGAGAGAGAGAGATTGTGTGTGCATATTCTACATTGCAGGTCAGAGCTGACCTTTTCCAGGGCCCTAATAAAATCCCCAAATGGCCAGTCATCCCCATGTGCACTCCTTCAGAACTTCTTCTTGACCTCTGTGCCCTTTCACCACTTCTGTTCTCACTCTCTCTTTCTCTTTCTCTTTCTCTGTCACTCATTCTCTCTTTCCCCTCTGTCTATCAGCCGCCACCCAGTAAGCGTAGACATCTGAAGCCAAGTGACATCACTCTACACAAATATCTGTCAGGAGATACATGATCGTTCTCATATCATCGTTTCATGAGAGATAAGCACTTTTTCTCCATTCTATTCAACTGCATGTCCCTTTTTTTTGCCTCTGGCTGTTTTCTTCAAGAGCACCCTGATTCAACAGGTATAATACGCATACTAATGTATTTTGGACACATTTCCTAAATATTCCGTTCTTTCTGAGCTTAATGAATACTGTACTCCACATCTTTTCATTTAATATTCCCATAACTGGGCTAAAAGGAATTTTGGTCCGATAAAATGGAGTTTGAATTCAATTCAGTTTGGTTCAGTTCAGTCCAGTTCAATTCAGATTGTTTGGATTCAGTTCAACCCAGTTACACTTAGTTCAGATCAGTTCTGTTTAATGCAGTTTCATTCAAATAAAGAATGAAAATACTGTGAAGAGAGTGGAGTATTCATGAAGTGAGATGGAGAAGATGTGTAAAAGTCATCTACTCGATGGTATACAAATAACGAATAAAATAAACAGTTGTTCCATCCTGGCAAAAAAAAAAAAGCATAATTTTGAAGACAAGCTCTTATTCGATATCAGTGCTAGTGAAGTTACTCTGCTATGACCTGTTGGATTGGCACTATGCATGCATAAAGTTTTGGAAAAATATAAACAAAAAAACCAAACTTTTCTTAGAGGACATTTGTGGGTCATTTTGTACTTATACGCAAATGGAGATGAGATGAAATGGCCAAAGCCATTTTAAACCAGTCAAGCTGCACTAAAACAGACAGAGAAACAGATGAAGAAAACCAAGCAGGACCATTCAAGAAAAAAAAAAAACAAACTCTACTCTATCCATCCATCCATTCCCGATGGTCGCATTTTAAAATATTCTAATGTGGAAAAAGGGGGCAGAAACACAACACAACCTCATGAATTGAAACGATCGGCGTTCTGAATGCCAATGTTCTTTTTCTGTCCTGCCGCATCCAATTTAGATTTTCCATATGAGTCCTTAAACATTGAGTAGGACTCTCAGTGTGCCCTTCCATCCTTTGCCGGTCCCCCCCTCCCCCGCCTCCCCAACCCCCCCAGGAGACGGGGGCCGGTCAAAAGTCAAGGTAATTCGAATTCCTCTCCTTCCCCTCTGCCAGGGTTAGAGAAGCACAAACGCCGGCACCTTCTGTGCTTTACCGGGCAAACTTTAGTCTGCCTCCCTGAGAGAGCCCAAACTATTTTAAATGGTAATTACCACGGCCGTTTCTCTCTTTTTTTTTTTTTTTGGAGGGCCTCATTGTCTGTTGCAACGCAAAAGGGAAGTTGGGGGGAGGGGGGGGGGGTGTTGGCGGCGAGCGAGATGGAGGAGGAGGAGAGAGGAAGAGTGAGGGAGGAAGGACAGAGAGAGAGAGAGAGAGAGAGAGAGAGAGAGTGAGCAGAAAAGTAGAGGATATGTAAATGGAGAAGGGTGAGATTCTGGGTCACGGCAGGGAGAGGGATAATATGATGCCCTGACCCCTGGGCCGTGTGGGTAAGGAGCACGGAGGTGTCAGTGTCTCTCCTTAGTGGAGGTGATACTGATGATTAACTTTTGGGAGCAAGGGGAAGTCACACTCCCCATGAGGCCAAAGGTGAACTGGTCTGAGGTTTGGCAGAGAGCACTGTGTGAACAGAACATATTCTCTCTCTCTCTCTCTCTCTCTCTCTCTCTCTCTTTCTCTCTCTCTCTCTCCATCTCTCACTCTCCCTCACTGTCTCTCTTTCACACACACACACACACACACACAGGTCCTTCTCATAGGTAAGGACGAGTAGGTTATCCTTGGATGCTTGTGAACCAGCTCCTCTCATGTCAGACACCGGTCCGACCGTGGTCTGGTGCACGGCCGATGCAAATACAATTGCAAATTTGCAGATATTTGGCAAGCGTCATCCGGCAACACGTCAGTTAAGAGCCAGGAAAACTTTGCTCAGATGTCTTTTGTGCGAATACAGGTGAATGCAGAACTGATGAATACTTAGCAGACTTGGTTGCAGAGATGCCCAAAACTAAATACTAAGTCTTCCCATATAAAAAGATCTTGGTACTATGCTCAACTATGTGGCAACTTTCATCATCAATATCCTATGAAAGCATATTGAATATGTTTTTCAAAAAATATGTTTCTCACTGTGTCTGAGGCAATTTCTGTGCTGGTTTGAATGAATCTTAAATCACAGTTGTTTTCTGTGGGAACTTTTAATATGTTTTTTTTTTTTTAATTTATGGTAGAATCAGAATCTCAACATACTTTTTTTTCTAATTGCATAAAGCGGCAGTAAACAGGGGAGGGCGACCGAATAAATCTTTCTGACGCGCGAAGGTGTCAAAATCGCACAACGCGGCGCAATTAGTCGGGCAGAGGCGTCAGGGCCACAGAAAGGGCTATTTTCACAAGCAGTGAAAACCCATCAGTACAAAAAAAAAAAAAAAAGAAGAAGAAGAAGAAGAAGGAAAAAAAAAAAAGAGGTCGACCCCTTTATTATCTGGCCCTTCTTCTTTTTCTCCTGGTCCAACAACACCATCCTCTTTATCAATGCGGTTACCACACAAACAGATTCATCACGTTTCCCGACCGTCCTCTCCAATCAGGCTCACTTTCCACGGGCAACCTAATTAGTTCTAAAGAGAGAAAAGTGATGCGGCCGCCACGGAAAAAAAAAAAGAAAAAAAAAAAAAAAGAAAGAGAGAGAGAGAGAGCAGCTATCATGTCTGTCCGCGCCTGTGTTTGCAATTGTGATGGTGTGGGTTTTTTTTTTTTTTCCCTCCTCTTTTTTGTTTTCTCATTCTTTTTCTCCCCTTTTTCCTCACAAAAGAAAGCCTTCAAAGGAAACGATTGCGAGGGAGGCTGAAGTGGACCCGTGGTAAGCAGCGGCAAGAGAAGGCGGACAACACAACACAACAAACATGGCTGCATCTAATCAGGGTCTCGGTTAATGTAAACAATGTCATTTTTTTTGCCCTTAATGAGCCAATTTTCCCCGGATACGAGGGGCTAACAATTGGGGCAGCGCCTTTGATGTGATTCATCTGAAGGTTTGTTTGTGATCGCTGGCACTTTTGTTGGAGGCCCTGCGCGGGCTCCTTTCATCTCGCTGAAAAGAGGGAGTCACGTCTCACTTGGACGCTATAAAAAAAAGAAAGGAGCGGAAAAAAAAGAGATGATGAACTCCCTTTTTTTTAATAAACAATCTCTCGTCAGCTGACCTCCCCCCCCCCCACACCAACCCTCCCATTTCTCCTTCTCCTTACGTCCACCCCCCCCCCCTCCTTCCCCCCTCAGAACACACATACACAAGCAGATCCAGGAATAAAACAAGGGCATCAGTTTTGGTGTGGATTGCGATCAAATGGCACGCTCATTA
The DNA here is from genome assembly GCF_902362185.1 of Chanos chanos. Classification (NCBI taxonomy): domain Eukaryota; kingdom Metazoa; phylum Chordata; class Actinopteri; order Gonorynchiformes; family Chanidae; genus Chanos; species Chanos chanos. The sequence continues at coordinate 40,805,118 of NC_044502.1, forward strand.
AAAGGCGCCCCGGCGTGTGAGAGAACCGACGCTGACGGGGCTTAATTAACATGGCCCTGACAAAAGGTGACGCAGACCAAAGAAGCAGCCGGCAGGCCAGGTGTGTGTTCACCGCGCCTTTCAAGACCACGCAGTGCCCAGGTCCAACACTGACCAAGAACAGGCATTTTCCGGCTGATGCGGGCAGTGTGTATGTGTGTGTGTGTCTGTGTGTGTGTCTGTGAGTGTGTGTGGTTTGTGACTGTGTGCGACTGCGTGTGTTAGAGAGAGAGAGAGAGAAGGTAAAATGTATGTTCCTCTGGGAATCGACATACTCTCAGTCACACATCTCATAATCGCGAGCATACATGATCTACACTCTTTATGAAGTCATCAAAAGCTATTGTCTGTCAAAATAGCACCATACAGACCCAGATTTGTATAAGTGTTCAAATTTCAACCTCTGTAAAATCAACCTCAGACAAATTTATCAGAATGCCTATGGTTTTGTCAATTTAAAATATAACCTCCAATGTTCAATTTTGTCCATGCATTTTAAAAATTAATTTCCAATAAGCAGTCAACAGTTTACCGATGTGGTTAACGTTACCGTCCTGATGTCGACAAGTCCGCCCAGAGAAACAGCTTACAGAACAGCTGTGGGCAGAGAGAGAAAGGCTGAAGGAGAGGAATGGAGAGAGGGCAGTGATTTTATTGTATGATTAAATATGTCTCTAATGACTATATGATGCCCTTCTATGCCTCTTTCATTGACTAATATTGCCATTTCCCATACTGTCCATCCTCCTTAGGGAGTCTACCATGGACTATTCACAAGAAAAAGTCTTATAAAAAGTTGTAGTGTCTTTAAAACCGGGAACAGGCTGTGAATGGAGAGGAAAAGGAGAGAGTCGAATGAGAGAAGAATTTGAGGGAAAAGTAGAATTAAGTGGAGAAAGTCAAGCAGCGCTCATGTGTCCAGACTTTTTCCCGTCAATCTGTCCACTGAAGGTGAAGGAACACCTCCCTCAGGTTAACGTGCCCCCAGAGAACACCTCTCTCTCTCTCTCTCTCTCACTCTCTCTCAGTGTCTATGAGTCAGGGACCCCAACACAACACCTGCTGGGCCTGCAGAGGCCAGCTGTCGGCTCCACGTGTGCACACGGTGTGTGTGTCTGTGTGTGTGTGTGCGTGTGAGCGTGCGTGCATGCGTGTGTGTGTGTGGTTGTGTGTGTGTGTGTGTGTGTGGTTGTGTGTGTGCGTGTGAGCGTGCGTGTGTGTGTGAGTGTATGTGTGCGTGTCTGTGTGTGTGTGTGTGTGTGTGTGTGTGTGTGTGTGTGTGTGTGTGCGCATGTGCGTGTGTGCGTGTGAGTGTGTGTGTGTGTGTGAGCGTGTGTGTGTGCGTGTGTGTGTGTGCTCGGTGCAGTCAGGTGAGGAGCAGGGAGAGGTAAGCGGCAGTGACTCAGGTGTTGGGGTAGAGAGAGCTGCAGGACAGAAGCCTTAGGTCTGTGGTCACTGTGAACTCAGCAGAGACATCAGCTCCGTTTACCACCCCAAACCCTTTTATTTTACCACACGCTGCTGCAGCGCTGGCAGCAGTCACTTCCCATTCAACTCTACCAGCTCCCATCTGACAGGAGCACAGTGTCACATGTCTGCAGGTGCATTCCTGCTACGTGTTCATCCCAAAATGCATAGCTCTCCACGCGCAAACACACTTAAACACACATACACACACACTCACACACAAACACACACGCACAAACACACACACACGCACGCACAAACACACGCACAAACACACGCTGTGCGTACACTCCACCACAAATAAAATGATATTGATTAAAGCATACACATTCAGGTATGCACACATACAAGCACATATACAAAATCAGGCATCCACTTCAGGTATCCATCAGGTATCGACAGATATTCACATGTTCAAAGAGCATTTTTAAATTCATATTTGTCTGCATGCGGTCAGCTCAAAATGAGATTGTATTCACTAACATGAGATTCTGTGACCAACTTTATCCCTGGAGAGAGGCTAACTGATTTTATTATGTTAAAAGGCAGTAAAGACTTTACTTTACAGTATGTAACTTAATAGTTACAGTGCAATAAAACATACTCATGTCCTCGATGAGTAAAATTCATTAATGCGTAAGTTTAAGTCACATCACTCCGATGAGATGAGTAGTACATCAGGAAAAGTGTTCAAAATCCTACACTGTAGAACAAAATATTCACTCAACGAACGGAGATTTCAGCTTCTTATTCACTCCTTATTGAATGTAACAGACACAAAAATGACAACACGCATTCAAATATAAAGAACAATTTTATAAACAGCTGTTAGCAATATCTGACCAAAGTATACAATAGAGACATCACACGTGGGAGGGAAAATAAAACAGAAAAGGTAGCGATGGAGGGGGGGGAAAATGGTTTGTTTCAGAAAAAAAATCAATAATGTCCTCTGATATGAATCATTTCCCGGCAGGACTGAAACGGTTTCTCTTCGTTTTGTGCTCTCTCTCTCTCTCTCTCTCTCTCTCTCTCTCTCTCCCTCGCTCTGTGCCCCTGAGGTGAAACGGCTCTCTGGCTCCAGTGTGGAGCTAAAAGCCTCTGAGACTTTCTGTTCAGGGTAAAACGGTTGAGAAGCGCATTAGCCTGGTCTATGTCAGAGACAGCACACACACACACACACACCAACCAGAGAGAGAAAAATCTCTTGCTCCCTTCTTTCATTTAAACCTGATGTCAGAGATGGACCCTATTGGAGTGGACACTATGAAAATCCTGATCAGCAGGTATGTAAATACAAAACATCACAGTCTACTCCGCCTCCATAGAAGCCAGTGGTGTACGCGTGAGCGAGATGAAAGTTGACAGTTTTTACTGACGCTGCAATTTTTAATTATGCCATAATTATGCCGCTCAGCAGTTAATTCCACAAGAGGAATTACAATGCACCAACTTTACCAATTCTTCAAATGACCAACTGAAAGCAGGGAAAATGGGGGAAAAAAAGTAGAAACTTTTAAAAAATATTTTAACCTCTGTGGACATCATTGGGAATGTTTTAGTAAACAGGCAAGAACAGGATCAAAAATTTGAGAGGAGGCCCCAGAAGGCCTAAAAAAAAAAAAAAAAAGGTTCAGTGTGGAACATTAAAAAACTCCCCAGACTGAGGGGGAATGAAATATTTCAGTTAAACTGTCACACGGACAGATCAAAAGTCAAAGGCTCCTGCCCTCTTCTTTATAACAGTAAACGACAACAGAACAACACAAAGTTTGTGAAAACTATCTGCACTGATATCGGTTATCATGATCATCAAAATAATCGTTCTTGTTTCGGTACAATAATCAGTTATTTTCCAAGATGATGATTCAAAATGATGAAATATGAAATATGGTGTGTGGATCATTTCTCCGTGTTTGTGACAGTGGGGCAGTTATAGCAGTTCCATGTAATGAAGAAAAAGATAGTAAATTCAAAAAGAAGAAGTTTCAGAGCAAAATGTAATGAGAGATACACCAATGGGTATGATATGCTACAGAAATAAGGGGATTACAGCCAAACTAACGGCAGGAAAAGTTCAAAGCTGTTTTCTGTGCAGTAATAAGCATAAAACCAGACAGCATTCACAGACAGGTCATCTTTGTCTTTAATGCAACAAATACAAAATTACACAGCTGATGTGCTTTTTAAGGCTTTTGCTTTCACACAATGAACAGGGGCAGCAAATCTGTTTATTCTCCGGGCCCCCCCCCCTTTCTCTCCCTCCCTCTCTCTCTCTCTCTCTCTCTCTCTCTCTCTCCCTTGAGAGAGTTTGTTTGTTTTGCATAATGGCTATGTGTTTGGCAGTTCAGAGGTAGGTCAGGGGTTTTCGGATTTCGGAGGTGCCGTTCTTCTTCATCCACCTTGACCAACCCCGTACCCCCCCCCCCCCCACTCCCCGCTTCCAACTGCCCCCCCCCCCTTCTTTTTTTTTTCCTTTACCTTCTCTCCATCTTGCTCTGTCAAGCACCCCCTCCCCTCCCCTCCCCTCCCCAAAAGAAACCCCCCCCTCCCCTCCACATCGCCACCCCTCGCTGTCCCCATCTCTCCGGGAGGCAGTTGTCAATCACTGCCGTCTCCCAGAATCCCGCTGGAGCTCATTGTGCCCGCGGTCGCCGGCGGAGGCAAGCGCTCCGAGGCACGGGCGAGCCGCAGATGGAGAGCGCGCTGTCAATCATTGTCACTAATTATTAATTTCTGTCACTCAGCCCCCGTGGCAACCACGCACTCTGACTCCCCCTCCCTCCCTCCTCTTTCCCTCTCTCCCTCTCTCTCTCTCTCTCTCTCCATTACTCTGTCTCTCCCCGGGTGAATTTATTTGGTATGCCACCCCTGTACCAGAGAGTTCAACCTTTCATTATGTGTTGCACACACAACACTTTCTCCCAGGTCAGTCCCCTTGACTCTCTACTTCTTTTTTTTAATTGTAGCTTTGCCCTCCACCCCTCCTAAATCCCTTTACCCCCCTCTCTTCTCCTCTTCTTTCCTCTCTTCTCCTCTCCTCCTCTCTCCTCTCCTCTCCTTCCTTCACCTGCCCTCCCTGGCCATCCTCCCGTCCCCTTGCCCTAGCACGGCCCCTCCCACTGAGCAGTTGGACACAGGTATATGACGGTTTTTGGATGTTCAGTTTTGATGAAGTTTTCAATCATTTCTACACTTTTTTCCCCATGTTTTCTGATGTCATCGGATGGCCGGTATTGAAGGGTCTGAACCCCTCCTCTTCCACCCACCCCCCTTACATACACGCACATACTTGTGTCTTGTGTTTAACTTCATGGGGGCACTCCACCCTTGGCAGATCCCCATCTATTTTTTCCTCTAACCTCATTACAGGAGGTGCCCTCCTTCCCCCCTCCCCCTCTGTTCACCCCCCCCCCCCACCCCTCCATGTTTTAAATTAATATTCAGGACAGGCCTTGCCCAGTTCTAATGAGGAATCCAGGCAGGGGCCAGCTGGACTTCAGCACTCCCTAAACGAGCTCTACCCCCACCTAGCTTAACCACACACCCCTCACCCACCTTCTCTAACGGCCCCCTGCAGCCCCAAACTCTGCTCCAACATCCCTCGCATTATCATTCTATTCCCCTCCGACCTCTATCTGCGAGCCTCGTCCGGATCCCTCGTTCACCGGTCCGGACTGTCAATCCGTCCGCCCCCCGTCTCTCCTCTCTCTCTCTCTCTCTCTCGCTCTCTCCTCTCCAGACTTCTTCTCCACCACTGCATGTTTCTCAAGCTTCTTTTTTTCAATATCTCTCTTCACTCAACACCTCAACACCTCATTTCATGAGCACTGACTCTCTCCTTCTGTATTCACTAGCTCCAGAAAGGACAGGATTTATGGAGGAATAAAGCATTTATCGCTGAGCCTTGGCCAGTTCTCCTCTCCTCTGAGTTTGTGAGTAATGAAAATGGGATCATTTCTGACAACAGGCATACACACACACACACACACACACACACACAGAGAGAGAGAGAGAGAGATAGAGAGAGAGAGAGAGAGAGAGAGAGAGAGAGGGGGGGGGGGGGGCAGAGAGAGAGAAAGCTTTGGTATTTGCCAACCATGCACCTACTTAAATCAGACCACAAATAGGAGATTAGTGCACACCAAGCAACTTGCTTACTCTACTTTAAAACACAGAAAGAGAAAACAAACAAACAAACAAACAAACCAACACCCTGTATAATCAGAAAATGCACAGAGTAGCTGATATTCTCATAACAGCATCTCGTTCAGGTAAATTAATACAACATTCCTGTTATAATTTATTAAAGCATATTCCCCATTTTCTCTATGTGTTCTAATCACGCACTAAAACTATCAATCAAATTCAGAGAGCTACAATTAAAAAATGATAATGAAAAGAATAAATAAATACACCGGATTGCAGCGTTATTAAAAAATGAACACCATGTTCCAGGCTGATCTAGAAGCCGACCGGCTCTTGTAGATTTATTAAGTGTTCCATGAATGTTTTTTTTTTCTAAGTGGTAAAAGTTGTTTTCTTGACACTTGGATTCCATGAAGAGTTATGGGCATAATTGCAGAAGAAGAAACAGAAATGCAAATTACCTGCCAATTACGCTGGCCCTAAAAAGCAAAAAGGGAAAAAGAGAACGTCTGAGGAAAGTAGGGACTTAGAATGTCCTTTTTCACGTCTGACTTTATTAACAGAATCTGCTAGAGACACAGTCTTATGTCAATCATGACATAGAATCAAACCCACGCAAAACAAAACAAGAGAGATCCTATTAAGTTATGTAAATCAGATTTAACTTCTGTTTTACACTTAATCCATATCTTTATTCATTTCATAGAACGGATAATGATTGCCGTGCATTCTTTTAATTGTACAAGAGATATCAACATTAAATATGTTATCATAAGGTTATAACAGCCTTTCATTTATGATAATATAAAAAAATAAGGGTTCGTACAGGCTGTATTCTTCCTATAAAGTGATGCTGCAGCTTGCCTGCCTATCATCAATAAATCCAAACTCAGAGCCTAACCTTGAGATGCAGTCCAAATGTCTAAGCAAATATAGGCCCTGAGGGCTTTCCAAGGCAAATCAATTCTTCAACAGATACAATATTACTGAGGCTAAAATCAAATGTACCAAATTTGTTTTGTGGCTTTTGTTTAAACAATGCAATGACGGAAATTTCCCCGGTTCCCTGTGATTCATCTCCCATGGGATAGCAGAAGAAAAAGAGGAGGATAGAGCAGAGAGAGAGAGAGAGAGAGAGAGAGAGAGAGAGAGAGATGGGAAGACAGGGGTGGTAAGAGAGGGAAAGAGAGAAACGGAAAAACAGAGACAAACAGAGAGGGGATGAGGAGTATTAAAAGGTGCTTGCCAGCGGTGGTTGTCCCATCTGATTTGATCTTTGTAGACGATATTTGCACCACAGTGGGGAAAAAAAAACCAAACATGCAACTATCAGTTCAGGTGTTAGCACAGCACTCTGACTGCCTTTGACACATAAAACAACAGTGGAGCTTCGCAAGCAAACAATCCTAAAAAATAAGGTCACAACGTAGCTTGACAATAGAGTTTGGCAACTGATATGTCTCTCTCAAAACAACACAGCAAACAAACACAACAATTAAACTCTTTCCCATATCCTTGAGTTACCCACTTCACCCTGAATGAACAAATGGCCTTTTGTGTTTACATCAAATTCTGGTTAATAAGCTTTGGATTATGGTTTATATTTTAAAAGGGAATCCAGCTGCCGATTCAGCGGCTGTAGAGTTAAGCTGGAGATCACTGATAGCCTCCATGACCCTTGACTCTGTGCAGCACAGAAAAGGAACAGGAATAGAAAAAGAATAGAAGATTGCGAGAAAGAAAGACAGGAAGGGCCAAAAAAGACATGAAGACGTGAAGTGCAGCTTCTTTTGAAACATGGTTTTTGCGATTTTTTTGGTGTGTGTGTGTGTGTGTGTGTGTGTGTTTGTGCACGCGTATGTGTGTGTGCACTTGTGCCCAGAGCAGGAGATAATGGATGTGCGTGAAGAGCAGCTGATGCAGTTCGCACGTGCGTGCACACATACACACACACACACACAGATGCATATATGCCTAAGGCGGTCCCTGTGCCAATATGCCTCCCTCCATTTCTCTCTCCCTATATTCTGCTCTTAGTCTTTTCAGATGTCTTCTCCTCTGTGAGAGAGAGACAGCTCACAGACAGTCCTCTGTGAGGTACTGCAGGGCTCTGTCCTCGGCCCACTGCTGTTCCAAATCTGCAAAGATGATCTTCCAGCTGTGACAATCAATCAGTTTTTGTTTTTTTGTTGTTGTTTTTTTTATACATATATCCTCATTTCGATTCAGAGGGACCAGACAGGTAACCTATGATTTTTGATTTGTTAGCGACTTTTTGGTTTGATTGCTAGTTTTCATAGCAAATCAGTTGTGTGGTATGTTCTTAAAAACTTTAATATGGTCAAGGAGTACCTACTGACAAATTTGTGTTAAGTGTTCAGAGTTTTGAGATGTAATTTTGTTCAACATTTGCTGTCTTCTTATGTTTTGTTAGAAACACAGCCTATCTGAATTCATCTGTAAATTCGCTGATTGAAGAATGTCTAGAAATGTTTAAAGCAGTGCATTTTCAGTTCTTGGGTTTGACAAATAGAAAAATTAGACCAGAAGTTTTCCTCCACTAGCAACCATACGCCTCAAATGTAGTTAGGATCTAACCACTTTGCATTTTCTTAAAATCACCTTTTCAAAAAGGGTGTAAAGTGTTGAGTTCGGTAAATTCATTGAATTCACAGCAACACTGAAAATACGAATTTTACAAATTTTAAGAATCTCTACTAATCAATGATTAATGTTTCCAGCTATTGTTTCCTGTTGCACCATGCTTATCTCTACCCATAACCGTAAACATGTTATAGAGTTGGGAACTGGGACAGGGTTGTGGGATCACAACTCTAGAAAGGTATATATGACTTTAGACTTATTCTTAGGGTGGGTGGACTATCATGTTTACAAGGCAAGAAACATTTCTTATAGAATACATATTTGTTTCACTTTCAACAATGCTATTGCATGACTTACTATCAGCACCTTCAAAACATAAATATTTTAAATATCAGTACACTACAAACCTGCATTTACTAATACAAGATTCCATTGATATAAATGATGCAAGCATGAAATTTTGAAGCAATGCTGTATGCTGGCAATATGGTAGCAGTGGAAGCATTTTTCTTCAGTATCCTGTGCTGATTAACCCAGAACACATTTTCAGCCAATCCTCTCAAAGACCATCACAGATGATTACTATTTCAACGTCATTTCCCAAAAACAAAAACAGTAGAAGTAATGTTAAGAAATAACGAAGGCTAATTACTAATCAATCTCAAGCAATAATTTATGTGCATCTATTATTATTTTAAAGGTGTTTTAGTCCTGATTGGTGTTTTATTTATGGCCTGTTACATCAGTTTATTGCTTTTTAAAATCAAAATTCAAGAAATTTGAAGGGTTTCATGTTACTATATACAATAGAGACACAACACAGACACAGACACACACACACACACACACACACACGCGCACGCACACGCGCACACACACACACACACACACACACACACACACACGCATCTATAGGTCACAAAGCGTCAGTCACTTCTCCTCTCTTTTACATGTTTCTGTTGTTCATTTGTCTGTTCACACTTCAGGTTTGTCATCTCTCTTTGGCCTTAAGCCAGAAAGCAGTGATACGCAAACACACACACTCTCTCTCTCTCTCTCTCTCTCTCTTACACCAGCGTCACCGGACTGATGTTTATGCAAAACATCACACACAGGGAATATGTTAAGAAGAAATTGGACTGGCACAAGCTTTGGGTGTGGGGTGACGTATGTTGTATGGGGCATACAGAGAGTTGTAGATCTAAAGATGGAATCAAACACATTTTTTCCCAATTATATGTCAATGCCAAAGCCCCCTCCTATAGGGGCTCTGACAGAAGCTTTGGAGTCAGTCCTCTGGATCCTGGACTTAATCACATTGTTTTCACTCCAAAGCCACTCTAGCAGACCACCTCTACAACTGGGGAGTTAATGACTACCATGACTTTAAATGGATATTCACACACACACACACACAAACACATGTGTGTGTGTGTTTTTACATTCATACACATTCATCCCAAGCAATGCTCAATTTACCTCATCTGGTTAAGACTCTGAAACCAATTTACAACATGTTACCACAGAATTTGCTGGTACTCAATAAATATAGTAATGAATATAATTAATTTGAATATATCAAAATATGATATAATTAAATCCTGCAACAGATTCTTTTAAGAGATGAGTGCTTGTGCTCAGTTAGTCAAATTAAGAAAGAAACTTTCGGATCCATTGTCCAGTGGGCATGTGTAACAGCAAACAGACACACAGCAAAGCAACAGAGCTACCATCTGCTGTTTGTTAAGTATGTGAAAGACAGGTAACAGCAAGAAGGAGAGAGAGGGAAAAAGGGAGAGAAAGAGAGAGATGGACCACCACAGCGAGGCAGAAATAGAGAAAGGCAGCGGCTTGTGGTGTCATTTGAATGAAGCGCGGCAGGGCCAGTAATAGCAGTCACCCCTCACATAGAATAAAGCATGGATTCTGCTGGGCTGCCCCGCTCCTTAGTACCAAACAGACAACACCCTGACTGAGCCCGGATTCTTTTAGCTTTCATTACTGCTGCTGTGTGTGCACCAGAAAACTCCATATTCACTCACACACACACACACACACACACACACACGCACACATGCTCACACATACACACACACACACACGCTCACACACACACTCACACACATACACACACACTCACACACACACACATACACACACACACACACACACACACACACACACACACATGCACACACACACACACACACACACACACACACACTCACACACACACACACACACACACACACACACACACACACATGCACACACACACACACTCACACACACATGCACACACACACACACACACACACACACAACTTTGCTTTGAATCCATTAGCACTCGTCACCTCTCTCCAGCTCTGTCTCTTGCCAGGCCTGAACTGTACACTTTGTTTTACTTTGGAGTGAAGTGTGTGCTGGTCTTTAGCTGTCCATGTACTTGCCAGTGCTTGTGTACATGTACGTGTATGTGTCAACATCAATTTCTAGAGTCACTTTGCAAAATTCATTCACAGGCTTCACTTTCAGCCCAGTTTTGGTCGTCCGAAAACTCACCAACCCAAAGCTTTGTAAAACTCACAGAATAACCAAATGATTTCAACGGGACCAAGACCAGTCAAGAATTGAAACAGAACCAGTTACCTCTTCTACGTATAATAAAATGTTAATTTTCCACCCATCACCATGCAAGTCACCCTATTATACCAGCCCTATGCCGGAGGAGTTTTTGGTGCAATGATGGAGGGATAGAGAGGAGGGTGGTTCTGATGGAGAGATGGAGGGGGGTGAAAAGGCGGGGCAGGGTTTTGGCGTGCCCTGATTACTCTGCCAGTGACAGTATGGGGCTATCAGACACCCAGCAGGAGCTGAGACAAAGGAGCAGTCCACACACACACACACACACACACACACACTCACTCACAGTGACAGATGAGGAGAAAGACAGATAGAGAGTATGACAGACAGAGAGAGACAGAGAGAGTGTGATAGACAGACAGAAAGAGGAGATAAAATTGCTTGGTCACTATCCCACAAGCTATTGTAAAGGAAAAGAAGGATCACTCAAGATCCTGAGTCCCTCTGTCACCCTCTCCCTCTCTCTCTCTCTCTCTCTCTCTCTCTCCCTCTCTCTCTCTCTCTCTCTCTCTCTCACTCTCTCTCTCACTGTCTCTCTCTCTCTCTCTCTCTCTCTCTCTCACACACACTCTCTCTCTCTCTCTCTCTCTCTCTCTCTCTCTGTCTCACTCTCTCGCTTGCTCTCTCTCTCTCGCTCTCTCTCACTCTCCCGCTTGCTCACTCTCTCTCTCACTCTCTGTCTCTCTCTCCCGCTTGCCCCCCCCGTCTCTCTCTCTCTCATTCTGTCTGTCTCTCTCTCTCTCTCTCTCTCTCTCTCTTTCTTCGGTCTGAGCTTTGAGAGCTGCACGTCTGAGTTAAGACTGTCAAATGATCTGAGAGGGGACAATCCACTGTCAGTGAGGATGGCAGCAGTACATATCACTGTCCCACGTCACTGCGCTGCACTGAACAAGTTTCACATTAGTTATACTCCAAAAATGCTGCCTAATGACTCCCTCTCCCCTTTAACTCCTCTTCGCACCCAGCCATACGCACCCCGCCCCGCCGGCCCCCCGATTCGGGTTCTCCCAATGACCAGAACATCCCTAGTGAAGCGAAAAAGGCATATTTTGAGAAGCACAGTCTGATGAGGGCAGAGGACGTGCAATATGTTTTTCATGATCCTTGTGAATACTCAATGAGCAATGGGTGACTAAAGCCAAGTGTCTGGCGGTAAGCGGGGTGTGTTCACACGCTCAAACGGTCACACGCGGAGAGGCTAAAACGTGTGGAGGGTTCAGACAAGGGGAACAGGACATCCTCACCGCGCCAAGACGATTATCCTATCCTTCTCTATCGTGTTCCATTAGGTTTAAACAAGCACCCTTGCACACGCACACACACACACACACACACACACACACACACTCACTCTCTCTCTCTCTCTCTCTCTCTCTGAGTGTGAGGATGTATGCCTGATCTTTTTTTTTGTCAGAGCTCTGCTGTCCAGTGCATTGTATCTGCATGAGGCTAAGCTAATGGCATCTGTCTCTGCTCCTTTTGTCACGGCTGCTCCTCTGTTCCCCATTAGCTTGCTGTTGGCTGCCTGCCCCCTGCTCTACATGCTCTGATGACTGCTCACAAGACTACAGGAGAGAGAGAACTCCCTCTCTCTTTCTCTCTCTCTTTCTCTCTCTCTCTCTCTCTCTCTCTCAGAGGGTGGTTTGGCATGTTGGTTTTGGCCCAAGCCTTGAAGGAGGATAATAAAGTAGAGAGCTTTCTGACTGAGCTAAGATAGACCTGCTGTTGTTGGAGTCTGATCAAGCCCAGAGCGTTAGCCGGCCGGTCCTACGGAGCAGGCATGTGGTGAACAAAACTGCTGCGCCTCAGCAACAGAATAGCATACCTGCTCACGGGAGACTTACCGTCTCATCTTGTCTAACCTGTTCTTTATCACTTACTCAGTCCACTGCGCTGTCTTAGTCCAAAAAAAAAAAAAAAAAAAAGAAAAAGTCAGAAGTCACCCAACAGTGTCTGTGTGAAGCCATCTGATTGTTCCATCGAAAGGGTGCAAATGTTTTTTTTTTCTTTACAGCTAATTTGTGCGAACACATTTCCTCTTTAATGTCTAAGTACTCTGACTTCTTCTCGGTCAAGTTGTCATAACCAAGCCGCACTTTATCTCTCAAATATATTCAACAGTTATTTACAGTTACAGTAATTTATCTATTTGTTTATTCATTTATTTATATCTTGTAATATTTTCCCAAAACACAATAAATGAAATGCGATAATAGGAAATACTTTTTCCCCACTGCGTATGTGCCCTGCTCACTCACAAAAGAAAAAAGCGTCTTTTAATTTTTTTGTCTAACGGTTCAAACAAATTCAGTTTCTCTAAGTACACGATTATCTGGACTTTAGACCAAAGACATGAATAACTCTTTAATCATAGCGGCGTTTATGATGACAGAAATGACGGTGTTTCGAGGAAAAGGAAACAAAGTAATATGGAAAAGTTGTATAAAACCGACAGAGGCATGTAGCAAAGGTATGGGCTGGTACATGCATATTCCGTTTATTAGCGGAATTCTGTCATTAATGCCTGGCAGTCTTGGTAGTGGTGGGGGTTAGTGGAGTGGCAGTTTTGATAAAGCAAGGCAATTTTAGAGACTGCTACTCAGCCAAATTACAGTTGTACATCATGCTGATCTCTCTCTCTCTCTCTCGCTCTCTCTCTCTCTCTCTCTCTCTTTGTACAACTCTATGATGTGAACATTTTATTTGCATGTTGGACACCTCGGAGAAACTGAACGATCGAGCAAAGGATAGTCTTGGTTCAGACCCTGGAGTACAGCGACCAAGCTGTGAACATTGGCTCCATCTCGCGTAAAAATAAATGCATTGCAGAATGATCAAACTAATCAATTTTCAGTGACAACTAGTAAGTTGATTTTATTTTCCTTTTGTTTGTGACACAGGTTTTCAGAGCAAAGGCTCAGTGTGAAAATGAAGGTAAACAACACATTTTTCTTAGGCTACGACATGTCTATTTCCTAAATGATATAGACGCATAAAATATTCAAAGAATTCTTGAATGTGTATCTGCTTCTCAGGTCTGGCGAATTGTCGTAACGGACTCTGGCAACAAACAATCTGTGAAAAACAAAAATCTGTGAAGTTTCGCTGAATAAAGCATAAGGAAACATTTGGTTTTAACTTTGTCGATTTCAGAATTTAAATAGATTAAATCCATGTCATGGCTTACATGTAAGTTTATAAAACTGTAGATTTCCTTCAAACTGTAAAACAGCCCAAATTTAATTAATCGTTCCCTGGAGAACATTAGCCCAGTTGATTCAAACTGATCATAAGAGAAAACGTCTTGCTATGGGGTGCAGTGAGTGAAGGATGGGCACAATTCAGCGGTACAATTCAGCGTCGTTCACTTGGTGTTTTAATCAGATAGGCCATTTAATAGACCGATTTACAAAAAAAAAAAGCCATTTTCTACCAGATGGTCTAAGCGTTTGTTACGACGTGTATCGTTTGGCCTTTTATTTAATAAATAAGGATATGCGTTCAAATATATTGTTGGATTTCTTCAACATTTTCTAAAGTTTGGATTTAATGAAATTACTGATTGCCGTTTTGGTATAATGTAAGCACAGTAACATTTGGAACATGTCAACGGGCAATTGGAAGGGATTTCCTGATGCTCCGGGAAGCCATTCACAGGATTAATGTTGGATTTTTACAAGAAATTAGTAGCCTAATGAAGTGGATAAAATGCTGTCACTATTTTATTGCATCTAAATTGTGTGGAAGTGGAGTTTAACTGCCTCGCCAAGTTCTCAAATAATGAGTCGTGACAGTAGCTCCGAGGCTTATTTGGCTTAAACGACTTTCTGTATCGTGGCGATGCAGAGCACGGCTTCCTTAAAAACAAATTATGCATCTGCTTACTATGCTCGTGCGCGTTCACATTCAGCCTGTTATTGTTTAGGTAGGTCGTTCATACAGGAATAACAGGGTCGTAATAGTATATTATCATTACTATTATTATTATTATTATTAAGAGATAATAATAATAATAAGTCGTAACAGTGTTAGGTGTAGTACTACTAGCAAGAGTAATGTTGATAGAAGTCAGACGCTGAGAAGTCACAACTGAAAAACCTCTTATAAATTACATTGTTTGCATTTTTCTATTTAATCCGAAATGAGGGGGTCGAAAAAATTAATGTGCATCTCTTTGTAAATTTTTTGTTTCACGCGTGGTCCCAATGTGAGCTGACCGTAGTTACAATGATTTTAAGACTCTTGTAACCGAAGAGTTATCAGTTAAAAGTCATCTGACACACTAACATTTTTTATCTTCTCACCGAGCTCGCAGGTCAAGTGGAGGAACAACACTTTAGCGCCATCAGGCGTTTCGTCTCCTTAAACATCAGTTCAACCGAGTTCACTTCTGTGTTGGTTTGTGATGCCAAGCACACTGGGAAGGAAAGAGATTTGTACAATTTAATTTGCCATTTCTGTCTGTCGTTCTCCCTGAGAATAAACGGGTACCGTTTTAACATAGCTGTTTATTTTTGTGAATGTTGACACCTTTGGTACATATGAAAACATATGTATGGTTTTGAGTGATATACAGTTATACATGTTGAGAAGTAAAGAGTTGCAGGCAGGTTTGAAAAAAAAAAACAGCTCTCATGATTAAAATGATTAAACTGAAGAGGTTGGTCAAGACATCACTCATATTTAATTTATAGTGATACTGAGTTAGAGCTTGCTCTACAATACCACAAACAAGATGTCATGGTGCTGATACGTGAGACAACGTGAAGTGACACTTTAAACTCGTGCTTGGAATGGGTTTAAGTTTGGAATTCCTGTATGAATTATGTCATCACTAATGCAACTGAATGTGTTTCCCGGCAGATGTTTCCATAGTGATCTGGGTGGTCAGAGAGGAGGAGGTGAAAGACTGAAGTTCGGTTCAGCTGCACTGGTGTTCACGTGACCGCAGGGTGAACTGTGAGGAGTGCTGAGCTAAGACATCCCCAAACTCCTGTAAACAGCATTTCATTGGATGTCAACAGTGTTTTTTTTTACCTCTGCTTGTCTGGGACAATACACAGTTTATGAATATGATTTGAGTTTATTTGAATCCCTGACATTCATGGAGATAAACCCTATCACAGTGCTTGTAGTTAAACTAGAATATGATAAACAGACAACTCTCACTTTCTCTCTCTCCCCCACCACCCCCTCTTTTCTTTCTGTTTCCAACAGCACTTCAGGGGTCATATAATCAAACCTCTCAAAATAGGAGCACTGTTCTGAGATCAGTTTAAGCCTTTTGTTATTGTAATACATACAGTTCCATGGACCAAGAGGAGCTGATCCAAGATCAGTATTCTTATCCTGGGATGCTTGCTTGATATGAGCCCAGATCTCACAAGACTACTGGGCCTCAGGTCTTACCTGGTATGTGAATGAGGCGCATGCAGACACACACACACAAAGGCATATATTCACAAACACACACACACACACACACACACACACACACACACACACACACACACACATGTACATACATCCATTTCCATTCAACAGCCTCTCCTACAAACACAGGTAAAAACTCACAGACTTAAGACAGCAACACGCTCATCAGACAACGACGCTCCAATCCCTTTTCACTCGACAGGAAACCGTTAAACAAAGCCTGAACAAACAAAAAAAAAAGAAGTGAGAGGTGTGTGTGTGTTTGTGTCTGTGTGTGTGTGTGGGCGGGGGGGGGGGGGGGGTAAAATGAGCAAAAAGCCTGAATTAGATAAGCTGTTTCTACATGAGGCTTTACATGTGCATGTATACGCTTTGTTTTCCAGACTAAGTCTTTCAATGGTTACCACAAAGAAAAAAAAAAAAAGAAAAAAAAAAGACTTTCCGATCGCACGGAATCAGCCGTTGCTGTGTGATAAATTCTAAACCACTTATTTGTTCTTAATTCAGCTCACGAGTAAAACGGCTGACGGCGTTCACAGAGCTCCACCAGGGGCACGAGCTTCACACAAGCTGATGGTTTCTCACGGTGAGACCCCGCAATGCTTCTCTCCCCCCGAAAGCAGCTTGCCGTTTCTCTCTCTCTCTCTCTCTCTCGCGCGCTCCT
The DNA here is from genome assembly GCF_902362185.1 of Chanos chanos. Taxonomy (NCBI): domain Eukaryota; kingdom Metazoa; phylum Chordata; class Actinopteri; order Gonorynchiformes; family Chanidae; genus Chanos; species Chanos chanos. The sequence continues at coordinate 40,822,117 of NC_044502.1, forward strand.
TTTTTTTTTTTTTCATATTCATTTTCCTGTAACTTTTGTTTTTCCTTGAGTAGTAACTTAATGCCTTTTAGTCACACAAAAGGAGATCTCCAGCTGCTTTCTCTCTCTCTCTTTTCGTGTCGCTTCCCTTCCGTTCCTAGCCCCGCAAGTTTGCCTCCCTTCTCTCTCCTCCCATCATTTGACAAGCCAGCCTCTGCTCCGTCGTGGCTACTTTAGTTTAGTGACTTCAGGTTTTGGTTTTTTTGTTCTTTTTTCCTTTGCTCTGCGCGTAAGGTCTTGAGAGCAAAAATACGAATGCCGTTCGAACATGCTTCCCCCTCCCGAAACCTTTCCCCCCCCCCCATCCGTCCGTCTCTTCTTCCACCGACTCCGACGCTCTCTTTTTCCTCTCTCTCTCTCTCTCTCTCTCTCTTTCGTTCCTTCTCTACACAGTGCTTCGGGGCGTTCCGTTCAGTGCGGCTGTCTTCAGCATGCAGGGTGTGCCGGCCGGATTCGGGACCGTCCTCACCGTAGACATTCCCACTTCAAACACTTCGTGAATGGCTTTCCGGAAACAGTGGAAATTGTAGTCTATTAAACCTATAATGGACAAATTAAGATCAAAGTTAAAAGAATGCATAGCTTGAAAGAGGTTTTTTTTTTTTTTAATGGACTGTGGTACACAAACAGCTTTTAAATGCTCTTGAAAGTGATCTGATGTGCATCTTTCAGTCTTTGGAAGTCTGTGTTTTTTTTGAGTAAAGCAAAAACTGAAAACCTTAAGTGGATCGTCGGGACTATGGCGGCGTGTACCTTTGCGTTCGAAGCTTTCTTCTCTGAGTATGCAGACGAGGGCGAGGAACTTGGTGACCTCTTTCAGATAGAGAACCGTGGTGTTGTTAAGCTTAATGATGGCCATAGACTCTTTATCATATGCACTACCGGTCCCATCCTCCTTCAGCCTGTCAGGACAAATAACGCACATCTCATGTCAGATTATCCACCTTTCTCATACACGCTCATAAACACAACGCAACCTCAATAAACAAAGCTGTCATTGTTACAGCTCAGGTACACACTAATTTCCCTCACACCTGACACGTCTGAGAGCGCTCTGGTGTGAAACGACGAACAAAAAAAACAGTCGTAGCGGATTTGCACAGAGAGCAGAGGAGAATGAGAGGCCTCACCCGTAAATACAGGAGACGTCGATGACCACGTCGATCATGTCACAACATAATTCGTACGACTGCATGTCCACCGGCGAGCTGTCGGTGGCAATGTAAATCTTACTAACCACGTCAAAGAGAAAGGCCTTCTCAATGCCTGAATTCTGCCAGCCCAGAGAGAGAGGGAGAGAGAGAGAGATGAAGAGAGGAGGAGTGTACATGAGATTACTGTTGTTCACTTACAGCACAGAAATACGCTTACAGATAGACTTGAACAAACAACATTAGCTGCACTCAAAATTCATCAAGGCGCTGCAAGTTATGAAGGCTACTGTATGAGACCAAGAGCCTAACCGGATTTAAAAACCATCACAGTTGGCTGCCGCCCTTATCGGCCAGCCTCAAAATGCATTCTAATGAGGGGAAGGGAAAAAAAAAAAAAAAAAGAGAGAGAGAAAGGATGCTTACAGATATGAAGATATTGAGAAGATTCTCCAGCGTTGGTAACTGTGGGATGAGCTTCTGAACCACTTTGCTGAAAGCCTCAAATATGGAGTGATCATAGATACTCGTCAGATAAAAGCTGCAAGAGAGCACCACACACGCTAGTCAAATAAAACCTAGAGCAGACTACCATAGATACCAGCCAGCTAAAAACCAGGATAGAGTTCCATAGATATAAGTCAGATAAAACCTAGATCAGACTACCATAGATACCAGCCAGCTAAAAACCAGGATAGAGTTCCATAGATATCAGTCATATTAGAACAGAACAGAGTACCATAGATACCTGTCAGATAAAACCTAGAACAGTCTACCATAGATATCAGTCAGATAAAAAAATAATCTAGAATGGAGTCGCATAGATACAAGTCAGAAAAAACCTAAAATAGTCTACCACAGATACCAGTCAGATAAAAAGTAGAATGGAGCACCATATGTCTAGCATAGATACCACTCACATTTAAAAAAAAACAAAAAAACAGAACAGACTACCATAGATACCAGTCAGATAAAACTAGAATAGAGCACTATAGATGGTAATCAAAGCAATGTTAGGAAGAAGTACCATCGTCACAAGTAAGATAAAAAAGTTTTGCACAGAACACCATACATATTGGTCAGATAAAAGCTAGAACAAAACACTATGACTCTAGTCATATGGAAACTGGGACAGGGCATATGGGAGTTTAAGAGAACACACTTCCGTTTCACTTAGCTAAAACCAAATCTCTATACAGTATGGGCATATATTATACAATACAAACTGGTGAAAACACAAAAAAAAGCACAAAGAACTATTTATGGGCACAGATGCCATGCAGAAATTTTAATGAGGCATTTAGCTAACTCGTACCAAGAGCGACATTTTTCAGGGACTTTTAAATAATTCATGAATGTGCCTATAGTTTACTTAGCAGCAAAGTCCCAGTCTACATCAAGAGTCATCCAGTTGAGGAGATCAGAGAAAAAGCCAAGCACTGTCTTGACTGTGTCACGTCTCTGTGCAGATTTACAGCTAATCTGTGCTCTGAACACGCTATATACTGGAGAAACCAGCCAAGCTTGACCAAACCGTCGGATACAAAGCCAGGTGGAGATGTATCAGACCATAAATTCAACGGTTCAGCGATAAAACAAGCGGTAACCAACAGTTTGAGAGTTAGGAGTTACAATGATATCTCAGCAGTCAAGCATCTACACTTAGACAGTTCAATCTGATGGCAGTTCTTCTGGGCCCTCTCTCCACGTGTGAAAAAGGAAAACTGAAGAAGAGGAATGTATTGTAATCCAGCATTTAGGACGTGCGTGGTTGTGCTAAACAGAAGTTAACGTTTAGGTCCGTTTTCTTTCCTTATGTTCTGCTCGACCTATGAGACGACAAAAGCGCTTCTGAAAAGTCTTGTTTTGACGGTGTCCATCTCAGAAAACAAGAGGACGCCGAGATTTGTCTTTTCTGTTTGTCTTTCTAAGACAGGCCTCAGAGGAATGTGGCAGCGCTGATTGGAGTATGTCGAACATGTGGTGAAGTAATGCTAGCTTCTCCTCCTTGTTCATCAGCTAGGTCTCAAACACACAGGCTGATCCTGTCTCTAATATTAGAGAGCCCCGTTCACAGAACCACGTTAATTCACATGAGAGTTTGCACACTTACCCGTATTTCTATGGAATCTGTGATAAAAAAAAAAAACATGCCTCATGTATCGAGTCTATGGAGACAGGAACACTCCGGCTTAGGAAATGACTTTGGAGCTATTGACATATCCCCGGAAATATGAGTAAGTTATTGTGCTTCTCTTCTGTTAATTTACGGAGTGTTGCTAGGAGAGTTTGGTATCTCTCTGGAAAAACTAATGAGAAAGGCAGCGATGGATGATTTGAAAAATTCCTATTTGGGCAGATCCTGTGATATGTAAATTTTGCAGCTCACATCCTGACTGATTAACACGTGGAAAAGGTATGAAGGGCTCAAGTATACAATTCAACCAATCTTTATGGATTATACAAACCACAACCCTCATGTCAAAAAGTGCTATAATTTAAAAAAAAAAAAAAAGTCCAGCGCGAGAGGAAAAATGTCAAAATTTTGTCATTTCCATCTCACCTGAGATGCAACTTCTCAAGGCTAGCGTCGGCCAAGTCATCGTTAGCTCTCTGATGAATGTCTCGCTGGGTCTCAATCTTGTGGTCGTCTGACAGGCCGTCCACTTTGTGGATGAAAACCTCAAAGTTGATGTCTGGGTTGACTCTGTAGGCCCGTGACACAGTGAGGTGTAGTCTGCTCAAAGCTTCCACATAGTCATCCTGAGCGAGAGAGCAAGAAGCAGACATAAAACGGCATCAGTGCGGTACTTGGATATACACGACGTGACTATTCAACTCCTCAAATTCCTGTTAGACAGGGCATACTTGAAATTCTGATGGTTTGGCCAGCTTAGGCTTTGAGCGACCAAATAACAGTTGTAAGCACTTAGAAGGTACAGGTAGAACAGGAAAAGGCGAATACATGTGGCTTTAGACTGGAAGAGTGATGAAATATTGAACACAACACAAATCATGTGGTCTATTTGTGCAGGGTTTTTGGTGCACCGCTGGGAATGGGCGTTAATAGGCATGAATGCGGTCAGTTCTCACAGAAACGCACCCAGAAAAGAAAGTGGAATGAAAAACATGTAACGATGCCAAGAGACGAGCAGGGTGTCAGAAAAATTGTATCACAATTACAGAAACACATATCACAGAGTCATCCTCAGCTGTAAGTCCAATTAAATGCTTCAAGTAAACCTAGAGAATTACTCATTATCAAATTCAGGAGCTAAATCTTTTCTTTATAAGAACATTGGTTAGGCACCAGAAAAAAAGAGCAGCAATGTGGGATAAATGGAATTTGCAGAGCGTGTACTTAAGATATGATGAAAGATTTGCTCATATTTGGAAATCTTACTGCTCTATTAGGATGAAAATGACCGTGTGTTTTCATATTTTTTTTTTGCATTGAGCTGAACTTCCAAAAAAAGATTTGAAACTATAGAACAGCGACTTGTCATGAAATGGTTTCAGTGCTGCCTTAGCATTGAGAACAGACAACACCATTGCCAAAGTGCCCATATATGAATCAGCAAGTGACATTAACACCAACCAAATTCAGAACACAAAGACATCGCAGTGTTTCACCTGAGCGTCGATGACGAAGATCAATGCCCCAGTCCCTCTGAAAATCATCTCATAATCAAAGGTAGGGTCAAAGAAGTCCACCTGACCTGGGAAATCCCAGATCTGGAAATTGACGAAGGAGCTGCTAGAAATGTCATCCTTGTATATTTTGTTGGTGCTCTCCAGAAACAGTGTCTCATTGGGGGACATCTTATGGAACACCACCTGGAGAGGAATGTCAAAAGTATTCACCATTGTCCATGCCAATAATATTGGAGTTTCCAAGCTGTACAGCATTTTAGTGTGTAGGAGCATTGTGAGTAAACCAAAATCCAGAAGCCCAGTCACATGCTTTATACCCTGTGAGGAGATTATCTTGAGTGACAACAGGATCATATATTGTGGAACTTCGTGCTTCCGTTCAAACCATATAACTTACCCAACTCTTTTTACAAATGAGAAATAGCTTTTTGTTTTGGTATAAACAGAATACAAAGTTTTCGTACACAACTATTCATCATAAAGTGTCCATCTGACATTTACCCTCATAGCACGACATTTCGTAAAACTGTTTGTAAAATCAGTGTTGGGATTTACATTTAGACCTCAGTGTTTTGTTCCGTTACTGTTTGGGGATGCTAAAACGTCTTACAAAAGGCAAATGGTTCTTTGAATGATAAATAATTAATCTCCTCTGTTTCTAAATCCCAGAATAGGATGCACAAGATTACCTAAACTCTCAACTGCTGTATGATCTCAGCAGTGAGAACATAAAAACGCTTCAAAGGCATTTTGACCGTGAGAGTCTTCTCAGTTAAGACGTTGCTTTATCCGACTGTGTATAACGATCTGGGATAGATTACCAGAGGACACTGTATCAGCTACAGTTACGGAAAGACCTGAAAGACTGAGAATTTCTTTTTTGTTTGCCAAATTAGTCTTCTCAATGACGTCATGTAACTTTAAAAGGACTGAAATGGGGAAATAAATAAAACTGGGCGGAAATAGGTAGTTAGTCATGTGCCATATTCAAACCAGCTGAGTGTCACTACAACCAACCAAGTCATGCTGCGTGCTGCTGTGCGTATTGTGGTTAATGATTACTTCACATTCCATTCTTAATAAAATAACGTTATAGTGAAAGTCTACCTATTATCAATATACATTATGTGGCGCATTACGCACGGATTAAGACCGACAGGAAGCTAATAATACGAACAGATGCAAAAGCACACAGTTGTGTGGCTATGTGTCTAGCAAAGTCTACGGAGTCGCCGCAATTCGTGTCACAAGAAGTCAAGTTATCTCACTTGTGCAACCAGCAAAAACATGCTGTTTCTAGTTGGGTCGCATTCACATGTCTTCAGCAACGTTTCGAGATTTTTTCATGCTGTATGGTGAAGTAAGTGTCTCTGGTCAGTGCAATTACGAGCAGTAGATATGATGGCTTCCTAAGCTACGAGTCTCACCCGTATCTTCCTACCTTCTGTATTGACGATTTGCCACTCCTTCGCAAACCCATGAGCAGTATTCTTGGTTTGCTATCTGATGGTGCTGAACTATCCTCAATGTCGGCCTCCTCTTCTCCATAACCAAAATCTTTGGGGAATGAGTCTGCTACCCCGTAACTATCCGCCAGCGGTTCTTCGTACTGAATCGACATGTTGACCCGACGACGCTTGTTTCCCCTAATTTCCCCCCCACCCCTTCAATTTCTCTCCGGTAGTTTTATCTCAGAATTTTCAAATCTCAGTCAAAAGAAGCCCATAAAAAGTAGAATGAACAAGCATAAATTGCTTGCCCAACTATTAATACGGAGAAAGAAATTTTCAGCCTTCTCCTTTAAATCTTCTCAGTCCCCTAGTGTTTCCCCTTACAACGAAACCATGCGTTTGAACCCACCCTCAACTCCAATTGGGCACCCAGAAGATGACGCAAATAGTGATTTGTTAAGTCCTGTGTCAATCTTTTAGGCAACCGAAGCTGCGGGTGGATCATCTCAAATCATGTGTTTCGCAGTCACCTGACTCGGAGACTGCTGTGCACGGTCTTGTTGTGTGACCCTTCACCTGGTCCAAAGGTGTTTCTCTTTCGCCTTATATCTTAGCCATTCTATTCACTCTCACATCTGAAAAATTCTCTCAGCAAATTTTGCATGCAGTTCTGTATTTAAACAGCTTGTAGAAATACATAAATAGTTTGAAACTGCTGTTAAACGAAAAAGCACTTGCAAGATCTTATTCACACGTCGTGGTAATGTGACGTACGCTGTCTTAATTTAATGCGTTTTACTGGAAGATCAATTCATTCTCTTTGGCTCTATCTACGCTTAATTCCCAATAACTGCAATATAATGATGCAGTCAGAAGATGGCGCAAGAGAAGGGTAAATAACATTTAAAAAGTTGGAATGGAAAATTTGGGTGTCTCAGTATACAAATTATCGATGCATGTGTTTTGTGGATTTGTGCTACATTTATATAATTATGCACTCACCTTCCACTGTATTAAAAAAAAAAAACTTTGCACCGACACTCACTGTCCTCTGGTACACCTTACTTCCAGGGATGGCTATATAGGTATACAGTTACAGAGATTAGCCCGTCTGTTACCATGCACAGTGTGTCAGCCACTCTTTACCCCGTTCATTAACGGTCGGTCTTTAACACAGGACTGCCGTTGATCGGACATAATTTTGGTGCCCGGCCGTTCTCAACACAGCATGACATTGACTGGGTATACTGACTGGGTACTGGTATCGTAGTGTACTACAAGGTAGCCGTCTCTAATAAAGTGGGCAGTCGGTGTAATACGGTCTACATTTTCACTCACTGTTGTCGAGCTTTGTAAGTATCGAGGATAATGTTTTAGAGAAATACTGAGAGGAAATATTATTACATACAACAATGAGCACTACGACATAAAACCTTCCGGAGATATAAATGTCACAGGGATGCACAGTCTGTAACAGTATTATTTTATTATTGTACAAAACGAGTAAACAACTTGCAAAAGGAAATTCATTTTACAAAGGAAATGAAGAAAAACAAAGTGCCTCTCTTCAACAGACTCGTAAACAATCGTACATTGTTCATATTAACCATCTCAGTCCCGTAAATCTTTCACCACATCTGCATGGACTGGCAAACTCTTTGATGTATGAGTCCAGCTCCCTCTAAAATCAAAGCAGTAACTGTTGGCTATGTAAGCCGGTCTTCAAACCAGTCCATTGTAAAATGGCAGTGACACAAACCTTTACTACAGACTTGACGTACATGAAAGTTTGCGCAAGCAGAGCTTCATTATTGCTACTGGGACATATGTAACTTCTCAAACGCTATGATTAACCTCGGACTACTAACAGTCTTAACCTACAGTATGTCTTACAGTTTTTCCCAATAACTGTCATTGTATGAAAGCCATGTTATGTTCCTTTCAGACAAAATTACACGAAAAAAGAATGTGACTGTGTGCTCTGCATTTGCCCCTCATTTGCCCAATTTGTCTAAAACGGATAAACCTTAAAAAAAAAAAAAAAATTAAAAACATCATTACATTTGTTCATGAGGCATAGAAAATACCTTAGCAATGGTGGGTGTGGCCCAATAAATTTAGTCATCCATAGAATGATAAAGTCTACCAAAAGAAAATATATGACTTTCTGTTACTAATCTGCTGACACTTAAGTTTGTTTTGAATTTCTGTATTCTGTCTGAATCATGACAAATCTACAAAATGGTTGTCACTTCTGGCTTACCGTAAGATGAAACATTACTTCTCTGTTATTTGACATAATTATTTTTTCCGGGTTGTTGCTGTTGCTGTTGTTCTGTGGCAAACATTTGATGCTTTGCACACAGCAGAGCATTTTGTGGTCTGATGGTTACATCACTCATACAAAGCAACATAAAGAGTATGGTTTCAACTTGCAAGTAATCAAGAAAAACTGTAAGATCGTAGCTAGGGTGAAATACTTTATGAATGGGATAATAATATGTCCTGTGATGTAGTCATGACATGGTTGTTGAGCTGCATGTTACTGACATCATACTACTCATTCACTCAGATCTGGAGATCTGTGGCAGCTCGCCTGCTGCTTGCGGAACTTGCCAATGATGTACGCCGACTTGGGGACGTCGGCTTCGGGCTGTGCCGTGACTCTGAGCTGGACTCTTCGATTGAGTCTGGAGTGGTGGGTCGGCTTGAGCGCTTAGGGTCGGACCTGGATGCAGTTCGTGCACGGACAGTGGCGTACCCACTGCGAGCCATGCCGCCTCCATAAGAGTCTGAGTCGGACGCATTGCCCTCAACAACCGTGGAGCAGTTCCAGGGTGCGCTAACCTTCCAAGGCCTCTTCACCGCACTTGCCAACAGAGTTGGACAGGAGGACGCATGCGAAGAGTCCCTGGGGAGGCTTGGGGAGTCTGGAGCCTTGGACTCTCCTTGTGGGGGGTGGGCAGACTCCTCAGATTCATCCTGCTTTGGGGGAGTGATGGACTCGCAGGCTGGTGAGCGGGTGTCGCTGCTAGTGTTGTTGGAGTTGCTGTTGTGTTCTGTGGGACTGTGCTGGGGTTCTTTCGGAGCATCTGAACCGGTTTTGGCCATTAAATCAGCCTGGACAGGAAGAAAGGCAGAGGAAGGGTTGATAAGAGGAGGATAGCCAGGATCCTGTTGTTTCTCCAGCAGGAGATTGTAGCCACTGGGGGCGGAGGGGATCGTGGCTTTGCGTCCGGTTGAAGTACCTATGCACATCTGCTGCACCATCGAATCCTTCTTGAATTTGTTGGGGTAATAGTTGTCATCCGATTCATCCCTCAGATGTGGGTAAAAATCCAGGATGCCCTTTTTGAGCTTCTTGTAGCCCAGATGCATGATCTCTAGAATGTTCAGGAACAACGAGATGCCTGCAATGCACTGCATGAACACCATGAACACGCTCTTCTCCGTCGGCCTGGAAACGAAGCAGTCCACCACGTTGGGGCAAGGGTCCCGTTCACATTTGAAGAGGGGATCGAGGTGGAAGCCATAGAGGACGTACTGCCCGGACATGAAACCGACCTCGACGGCCGAGCGGGTGACGATGTGAGCCACGTAGGTGCGCAGTAGAGATCCTCTCAGAGGGGCCTTGTTGAGCTTGCCTTGGTCCAGCTGCCGAAGCTCCCGCTCGATCCTCCGCCTGGCCTCCGCCATCTCCACGTCCACGGCTTCCAACTCGCGCCGCAATGCCATCTTTTTCCTCTGCCGTTCTTTCTCCAGGGCCCGAAGGCGGTAGAGAGCGTGGCCCATGTAAACCAGTGATGGCGAAGACACGAAGATGACCTGGAGCACCCAGTAGCGGATGAGCGAGATGGGGAAGGCGAGGTCGTAACAGACGTTTCGGCAACCGGGCTGCTCCGTGTTACAGATGAAATCAGACTGCTCATCGTTCCACACATCCTCTGCTGCCACTCCCAGCACCAGCATACGGAAGATGAAGAGGATGGTAAGCCAAATCTTGCCCACCATGGTGGAGTGGATGTGCACCTCCTCCAAAATCCCACCCAGGAAATTCCAGTCTCCCATCTTCACGCGGGCATTGTTGTGGCTGGTAAGAGAGCAGATACTGAGAGAGGAACTGTGCACAACGAGGAGTTTGGTTGGCGGTGTTCTACAACTATCAAATGAGTATTGCTGTCATATTGTGTTGCATAACTAATAGACAGTCAGTTATCAAATCAAGTCTAAGTAACACATATATGGTATTATATCCTTAGAAACAAACATTTGACTGTCTTTGAGTGTCAGTGTTGAGCAGTTTTTAATGTACTGAGTTCAAAGGCATGTAACCAACAAATCTCACTTCTTTCTTTCTTTCTTTCTTTCTTTCTTTCTTTCAAACCAAGATTTATTCTACGGTTTCCAAAGAGTACAGGTGATGGTATATATTCTCATCTAAGAGCCATTCCAGTTTATACATAGTTCTTTCGTTGATTCACTTTGAATGAACTTTTTTCCCCCTTAATGCAGTTTTCTAGACTGACCCTTTAAACTGTCAAATGAAAAGGTAAGAAAAAATACTTTGCGTTTATTAAAGTTTTGGCATAACAGTGAAGAATAGGTTGACTGGAATGAATTGCATGTCGTGCCAATTACTGAAGGTAATTTCATCGTACATTATTTTTCATAAAAATATTAACCAGGTGAAGACCGATAGTGAAATAATTCATCACCACACACAATTCACCCAGAACTCCAGCATGTTCCTGTGACTGCAAAAAGGTATACCATTGTTAGCACTCACATCACGAAAGCATCTCACAAAAAAACAGCATTAAACAGCAACATACCTTAATCAAGTATGTAAAGAACACTGTCAGAGCGACACCTCATTGTATCCAAAAAATGAATCCGAAAGACCTCACATTGTGTAAAAAGATGTAAAACTGTGCGCCCACGCCACTCCGGTGCAACAGGACGATCTCAATTCTACCCAAAACAACACCGTTCCTCTTGGTGACAACTTATAGTCACCCAACTGAAAATCAATGTTTCTGTCAGTGCCATTTACCTTACAGCAGCATGGATAGACTGCCGGTGATTTAAATCCCCTCGGGTCATACAGGCGCGACCAGGCCGCCAAAATATTTAAAAATCGTTAGTGCCCTCCACATCTGTCAAGACGTATCTCCTGAACTCTTTTGACCCCTTTCTTTCTGCTCTTTTGGCAGGGAAAGGAGAATTCCGACTGAGCTGGATTGTTGTCAAGCGTTCTCTAGGCTTCTCTAGTATAACATACATTGTGTCAATAACCGGGACACAACTGAAGCTATGGTCATGTTGACATGCAACATTCAATTGATTCCGTATCGCTGTGTATCAACACGGTCAATAGGTGAGTAAATAAATATACTCTTTAAGGGATAAGTCTATAATAACAACTCTTGTCTCGTTCGCGTTTGAGTGTGCGTTCATCATATCCTGCTTGTTTGTTCGATTATCAATGGACGCCTATAATAGTGGCACGTTAAGATCTGCCGATGGGAGCTAAACGTTAGACTGGCCATTTACAGAAATACGTACCAAAAGCTGTGTGATATCACAAGCTGCGTGCCACAACAATATCAACACAAGTAAGACGATCATTGTAGAATTTGTTTAAAAACATAAAAACATGTAGTGATCTCACAGATGTTTTTTAATAGAGAATTGGTTAAGTCACAACTTGAAACCTTGAGAGAATTCAGTATATATTCTTTCACTGAAGTGATCATCACATACCACTACAACATGACTGGCCATGGGCCACAGAGTCCCTGCTCTACCCAATCAATGTTTTTTTTTTTGTTTTTTTTAACTCTTGTAATGCAATCAATCGGTCATGTCCGATTTCATACTCTGCTTGTTCCATTCCAGTGTTATGTGGTGCACCCTCACTTTGCAGGATTGTTCTCTCAGAAGTCTGGTGCAGTGCTGGTAGGCTACAATGAGGGCAAACCAGGCGACCCCCCCCCCCCCCCCATCATTTTAAACTGTTTGAGCCCCCCCTCTCCCTCCCCGCCTCCCCTAGTTACACAACGTCCCATTCCCACTGCAGGCCAGCACGTTATCGAATACATAACTTGTTCAGGAACAGCAAATAACTTGTGCAGAAACCTGTCCGCTTCATGTAAAGAACTTGATTTCAAAGGAAATATCTTTCATCCTTTGACAGCTCATACTGTCTGTTCTGTATTATTCCAATTCCAATGACCATTATGCTGATATTAAGTATCTTTTCATTAAAAAACAAAAAAGAAAGAAAGAAAAACAGTGCATTTGCTCAGGTGCACTGTTAATTGTAATGATCATGTAGTGTCCATAGGTGTTTTTTAAAAGAGCTTTACTTGCAAAAAAATATATATATATCAAAATAAATTGACTTTATATTGCATGTGAAGGAAGATGAAATTATGCTGAGTGGTGGTTGAAAACAAAAATCTGAGATCTGAAAGAGGGGTATTATGTCGCAATTACTATAAACCTGTTTAAAATGTATTTATTCTATTTAAAATTTCCACAGCCACTGGCACCAGTAAGAGTAGGCTATGGACCCTGAGGGAAGTTGCCCTCATTTGCAGTAAATGGATACTGTCTGTTATGGGCTTGGATTTGAATAGAAGCTTTTGATGCAAATACAGCAGTTTATGCTACCCCAAAATGATATCAGTTATCTGCTTAAAATAGCCCTGGGTGTAATACCCAGGGCTATTTGAAGCAAACATCAGGTTCTAGGGGTAGAGTAGGTGAAAACAAACTGACCTTTACCTCATCTATCAGACATCTTATCAAACAGGTCTGTCTATCGGTCGACATGCTGGTTCACTGTGGAAAAAAGGATGTAATTGATCAGAGAGGTTAACCGGAGTGGAAAGTACGGGCAGTGACTAAAAAAAAGCTCAGTGTTCCCCAGTCTCTTCATCTGTTTTATCCTAAATTGGCCTCTTGTAGTAGTCGGGTCACAAGAGGTCGTCGGGCGTGTGTGCCTATTAAACTGTTTATTCCCCCCCCCCCCCTCCCCCTCCCCCAACCCCCGCCCAAAAATCACTCTTATTGTTTTTCACTTTAATTTATAGGTTGAAATTTCACAAGAAAGGTAGAGAAGGTCTGACATGATTTAGCTTGGTTTAATTATTTTTTTTTTACATTACAAAAAAACTTTCCATTTTAACAGGGCTGTGTAGACTTTTATATCCACTGTAACTGCAAAATGGTTGGGCTTTTTTTTTTTCTGAATACAGCTGCATCCAATATACTCTACTGAAACATCTACCATTATTTACACGGAGTTAATCACTGGTAAACAATCAACATGCACTTAACTTTTAATACACAGCTCATGGCACATGGACCCTTTAGAACAGTGGTTCTCAACTCCAGTCCTGAGGGCCCCCTCTCCTACACGTCTTTCTTTTAACCCTACATTATCACAGTTAATTGAGCTAGCTTGATGATTAACTGATCAGTGGAATCAAACGTGTCAGTCCTGAGCAAAAACAAACGCGTGCAGGACAGGGGGCCCTCAGGACTGGAGCTGAGAACCACTGCTTTAGAACACTCATTCTTTAAATCAGTGGTTCTCAATCCTGCTCCCGGGGGACCCCTGCTCTGCATATCTTCTATCTATCCTTGCTCCGAAGACACCTGATTAGTGTGATTAACACGCTCTTGGTTAAATCAGGTGTGCTCAGCCAATCAAAAGTGCCACTGATGAGTTCAGCCAGGTAGGCAGAGCAAGGAAAGATGGAAAACGTGCAGAGCTGAGAACCCCCAGGAGCAGGATTGAGAAACACTGCTTTATACTACTCACCCTTTGCCTAAAACATGGAGGTTCCTTCATGGCAAATAACACAGTTTGCACGCACAAACAAACATATAATTAAATAAACACTGCTGAAATCAATCAGCTTGGCCCACAACTATGGAAAACTTCCACACGAACTGGCTGTCGAGGTTTGTTGTCATTGGGGTACGATCAATTACGCTGTTTTTTTTTGTCTTTGTTTAAAGTGACACGGTGTGCTCATTAGAGCTCCTATGTGGAACAGCAGAGCTACAGCTGGTATACATCACACAAGGACCATTGCGTCATGAAGGTCACAGTCAGCGTCATTTTCCTGACACTATACTATCAACTCAGTAACCAGGTCACAAAAAGAGGTCGCTTCTAACACCAGTTGAGGTTTGACCACCAAATTTGAACAAATAAATTCTGATTTTTTTTTTATTTTGAAAATGCCTTAAACTACATTGAAAAAAACAAACAAACACCACTGTCATATTCTTTTTAAATGATTTATTTACAAACCGTTCACTGAAATTCTATGTTGTAACAAATCTGTACAAGGCACTGATGGAAAAAGAGGAGTTTTCAGTTTAAGGCCACATATTATCATTGATTTGACATATTTTCAAACTGACTGCCATTCAAAGGTTTATGTAATGCCCCGATTACAGTGAGTGATGATACGATCTTAGACAGAGTCAAGTGTGTAAGTGCTGCCCTCTACTGGGCAACAGGCATACAGTTAAAATGGTCCAGCAGTGAACAGGTAAGCAAGCTGCATATCCCTGAATGCAATTACAAAATCAAACACGATTTTAAAAGAGAAGCACTTGCAAAAAAAAACCAAAAAAAACAAAAGTCAGTGAAAACATTGGGAGAGATCCTAAAAAACGTCCCATTTCTTTGAGTGAGGCAGAGAGATGAAGACGTGATCACGAGTCACTATTGGCTCACAGACAAATGCCTGAGTCACAGGAAGACGTTACCCTCTGTTTTGTTTTCTTTTTTTTTACCCTGTGATCACAAACACACAATACAACAAGCTCTTGCTTGCCAACAAGTATTTCCTGAGGGAGAACCTACTCCGCAACACTGTCAGTAAATGATTCACTATGTAAACACCTCATTTCTCAGTATTCAAGGCACTAGCTAATTTGGCGAAATATGTTAACCAGCCGAAAGCAAAGAAGCCTGAATGCTAATCTACTCAACGCAATAACTAAATCTAAATTAATAAAAATGAACCTCATGCACAACAACAACTGAAATGTAATTTTAAAAGCTCATAGTGACATCTCACTAAACTTGAGGTGTTTTGTTTTTGTTTTTTGAACTTCTGGGAGTTTCATTCCTGTACCAAAGAGCCCTATGAATTTGCTGGAGACAGAAAGATGTTGAAGAGAACGGCAAACAAGAGGAAGACGATGTAGCCGACGATGCAGAACCAGAAACGCGGGTCTTTAAGGAGTTTCTTGTTATAGTTGCTGAAGAAGACATAACCGATGGTCATGCCAGCAATTCCACCCCCGATATGAGCCACAAACGAGACCTGAACGAGACAAAAACAGGAGGTTACCTCACAACAGAGCCTCCCATAACTCACACTGCAGTCAACTCCTCCCCGTCACTTCTTAGCACAGTAGGCTTAACTGTGAAGTAATCTGGAATTATTCACATTAAGTGCATTGTAAATAAGCTCTTCTCTGAATTCTGCCTATTAGAAACCTGATGTACTTGTTCAAAACCAGATGTACTTGTTCATATTGTGAACTGCCTCATTAAAGTCACAGGTCAAGCATTCTCCCACTGTAACAGAGATGACTAAGAATTTGAGAACAACAAATGTTCGGTTCCTTCTGAGCAGGGTTTGGAGAGGCAGAACTTTACCACTTTTTGTCATTCTTATACAACCCTCTCATTTTGCCACGAGTGGGATCTAAGCAATGGTCACAGAAGGACACAAGACAGAGCTGCCTGACAGAATCTGTCTTTATCCATATCAGAGTGCATGTTAATGTGGCTGAAGGTCGACGTCTCACCCTTAAACCTTCGTCGTTTGAGAGAAATCGTCTGTAAAGAGCAAAGCCCATATCTGTTCCAACTGAAAAAAAAAATTAAAGATCATAACAGTAAACGTAAAAGAAAAAAAAAAAAAAGTCAGACAACCCTACACAACTGAATGGTATCATTCTTAAGTCTGTAACGGAAGCTTGCAGATGAGGAGAGTGGAGACGGAGCAGACCCACCTATAAGCAAGATCACCAGGATACGGAACACTCCCAGCACGGGAATCATCTCCCTGAAGTTCTATAAGGGAAGAAGAGGTGGGGGGAGAATGACAAAAATGGAAAACATAATAGTACAAAAAAAAGAAGAAAAAAAAACAGGGCAATGAAGGTGCAGTGTGTAGAAAAACATCTGAGAAAGGCGGCTCCTCTCACCACTACGGCATTCATGAAGTAGCCCCCCATGAGAGCATAGACACCGCCTGAGGCCCCCACAAGAGGACTGAGAGGATCAAAGATGGAGCTTGCAAGAGAGCCTAGCAGAGGAATCACAAATGCCTTACAATACAATGTACAACACGAGCTCTCAGCGCACTGCTGGAGAACAAAGAAAAAGTGAATCCAACTTGTAAGACAGAGAATATGGACATTTATATGCTGAACGGTATTTTATTAATGACCTGAAGTTTACAATGAGTTTCTTATGTCTTGGACTGGTTTATTTGTAATTTGTTTAACCAGGGAAAATAGTGTAGTGTGTTTATGTACCTGCAAGGACTCCAGCCAAGTAAACCATGCCTACTTCAAATCCTTTATGTACCAGCTCCAGAGGGATGCCCAGGAGAAGCTGCATGATCAGATTACCAGCGATATGTTCCACCCTACCAGAGAAGAGGAATACTTCAAACCGGGCTATGACAGAAGAGCTATAAAGATCGCAGTGCTGAATCAAGTAGTGGGTCATCAAACAGCTGGATCACTATCATTGTCTGGAGTGGATGATTTTGTTTGAGAACAGCAATACAATGTTGTATCGAGAGCCTGGACTGTAATTACATTTCCAGATGGGTAATGGGGGAGGACTGAGCCTTACCCGGCATGCACAAACATATAGGAGATAAAACGCCAGGCCTCTTCCCTGTGCTCAGGTTGATATGTCAGTGGACTGTCCCAGATCTCCCTCTCCAGCGTCATCCACTGGCTCTGCGGTTTCCCCACCACCGCGTAGTAGATAAACACAGCCAGCTGTATGGAGTTTAAGAGGAGAGTTGCCATCGGGAACAAAGGGGGGAAAAAAAAATCCAACACCTGATTTCCTACAATTCAAAATGCAG
The DNA here is from genome assembly GCF_902362185.1 of Chanos chanos. NCBI lineage: Eukaryota > Metazoa > Chordata > Actinopteri > Gonorynchiformes > Chanidae > Chanos > Chanos chanos. The sequence continues at coordinate 40,839,559 of NC_044502.1, forward strand.
CGCCCTTGTTGTGCGTCACAGTCCATAACATTCCAGTAAACACCCTTGGACCGTGGAAACGTCTAAACATGGTGTTAGCAAAACCTCTGCGCTGGAGAACACAGATTAAATGACATGTCTGAAGTGAGACAACCTCAGAGATAAAGGTGAAAAACGGTTTCTTTTTTTTTTTGTGACGTGGCGTCACAGTAAACGTCAGAACTGTGCACTGGTCGTTAATATAAAATCAGATAATTAAGTTAATTACTGCACATTGAATACACCTGGTATGAAAACCACTATTATTACATAATTAACATTAGGTGATTGGGCATTACTGCGATGGACTGGCAACCTGTCCAGGGTGTTTCCCCCACCTTTTTACCCAATGAATGCTGGGATAGGCTCCAGCATCGTCCCCCAACCCTGATTAGGATAAGCGGCTCAGATAGTGAGTGAGTGACTGGGCATTACACCTATACGAGGGTGTATCGTACACATGGCTTGGAAACATCACCATGGAGATGGAGGGAGAATCTGCTCATTACCGCAGACAACCAGATTCTGATTTTCCTCACTGGAATGAAAGGTGGAGATGAGACTAAAAAGATCTGTAGATTTGCTCTCCGTCACAGGAAAGCATTCGTATCCTTTGCATCACAGTTATAAGATTCAATAGGCAGCTGGATCTTCTTAGTCCATTAAAATGCCCTCCAGTACAGTAAAACTGTCTGTTGACTGTTCAGGTATTTACCTCGGCAGCACTGATGAGGATGATGAAAATCGGCGGTGGGCAGCAATTGGCACGCTCCAGGTATGTATTACGGGAATCCTCTGGGAGCATCCACCTGGATACAGTCTCCTGGAATTTGACACAACATCCCCTGTTCTCGTCGTCCTCCTGCATATTTCTCCCCCCTCCCTGCCCAGAGAGAGGATCTTGTTCTTCAATGTCAACCGTTGCCATGACTCCGATTCAGAACTAAATTCAAAATTAAATGGAAAAAAAAAAAAGCAGAGTAAGTTTCACCATTTTCGTTTAAAAAAAAATAGAAAGAAAAGAAGAAAGAGAAGAAAAGAAGAGGTTACATTTAAATTTATTCAAATTTCCTAGGGGACAATTTCTTATCTTCACGGATGTGAGCTGAGTAACGTTCAGTGTCCTAAGCCTGCCTTACTTTTAATTTTATACGTTTTCGTGTTATGTGACAATGTGCTAGTGTGCCTGAATGCGTTTAGACTCAAATGTACTTTGAAAGTTATTCCGGGAGTTGGACTATGAAAGCACCGCTGTTGAATCTGATTTGGCATTCCTTAGGGAATGTTGGCTCTTCCTGCCACACAAACAAACATGATTCCTAAGAATTTCTCTCAGCGGAAACCACTAACTGTAAAATAGTACTGAATTATGAGTTACATGTAGCCTACACTTTAGTGGAGCTGAAATAAGAAAATACCTTAAGATGTCGAAAATGTAAAAATGGTCTATATGATGTGAACTTTTACTGCACTTAAAACGCATTAGGCGTTTTTACATTTACATTACACTTACTATACTTAGAACAAACAATAAACATGCCATCTCCCCCGCACCGCATCCCATAGGCTACATGACGAAAAATTCGGGTGGAAAAAAACATACCTCGTTTTTACGTGTCTTCAGGTCCCGAGAAAAAAACTTCCAAATACACTGCTCCTTTCGAAATGAATCACACTTTAAATACTATACATAAACTAACTGCTTAAACGTTATTAATACTGCTTGCGCATTACATTTAATTTGCATACTGGACGGATCAATGGAGAAAGTGTTGACTTCAAAATATCCGGAAAACGATAAGACATGGCGGTATTCCTGCGCGGGTCCCCCCTTCTAAAGTGACTGTCTCTCCTTAGCAAATTATCATAAGATAATTTTAGAGTTCACTCAGCCTTTCCTGATCGGGACTTCCTTCCTTTGAGCAGGAATAAGGCGCTGCTCTTCTCTGAATTCTACGATTATTTAGCTCCCTGTTTTGAAAGCAACTGTGGCTGTAATTTCTTTCAACTGTTACCATTTACTCTACCTGCGCTTCCGCGGGCAACCACACCTGAGTAGCATGACGTCACGATGAGAAAGAAGATTATAATTAGCTTTAATAAGAAATTTAATGGGGAAATTAAACAAGTTTAAGCACTCGTGGAAATCGCTGTGTTTTTATATCTGTCTAACCATGCATTTTAAAACACAGTTTAGAGGTTTTAATGTTCGTGTTGTTGTAAACCACACCACTGGAGGGCACTGCATTTCCAACTACATAATTATGACGATTAGTGCTCACGAAAAAGTGGAAAGTTGACAGATACACGGTGATGAAAACGTTCTGTTGTTTATTTTATTTATTTATTTATTTTATTACATCGAGCACGGTAATTCCACAAAGCAAACTCCAAGACTAAGTTTTCCGCGTCATTACACTGGTTTCAAATTTCTGTATTTAAACAGCTGCGAAACCTGTGCAGCTTTGCATGTGGCTGATGGCTGTATTTTTTTTATCTACTTAACTGTCATGTCACCGCAAGATCATTCATTACGATATGAGATGAGTCTATATATGGTTCCAGGAAACGTTTGCCAAGACGCACGACTTTGTATTTCACCATAGGGTACTCTCTCTCTCATATATATGTATGTATATATATATGTAATATATATATATACACACACATTAGGGTTTGTGTTAGCCGGTAATTACTAATTTTTGCTTAGTAAAATTTATTTAAAAAACAAAAACGATAAATTTAAAACTTGCCGGTCACAAGGTCCGCTCATGCTCATACAAAACGTAAGAGACTGACGCGGCTTATGCGCTTTGCAAGCAGCAAAGAAACACTGGACACGTTTGATTTCAAGTCGGCGTCAGAGGACTTGCTGCAGTGGGGAAAAAAGGAGGAAATAAAATGTTACCTGGTAGCCGACATGCTACATTTGATGCCATGTAGGTCTTTTTTTTTTTAAACAGGTGACAGATGTTTCGAAATGGCCTACATTTTAGCGGCTACGATTGTGGTTTTGCTCAATCGTTACTGTTCATTAAATAGTGAAATTGATTTGAAGTCGTTGACATGCTTTCGTCAAACTACGTGTACATTATATTTGTGTTTGTGACACAAACTGTTATTGAAACGTGACCGTTAAGTTTCATATTTGTCCGGTAAAATACATTATTTATAAGTAGATAAAATATTGGAATAAAATCAAGACAAACCTCAACTTGTTACAGAACTTTTATTTTTCTCCAAAAGGAAAACGTAATCCACATCCTTCAGCAAAGACTTGAACAGAAAGCAGAGTAAAGATAAAGACAGAGAGAGAGAGAGGCAGGGTTTCATACAGCTGCTGCAGAAGATCAGTAATGGTCGGTTACAAAGAACAATCACTTCAGCCAAGTGTTTCTTACAGCGTCAAAAAGAGTCTGACATCAGCTTTTTAATAGAGCTTTTTTTTCACAGCAAGAAAAGATTATCAAAAGGAGTCTTTCTGTGTCGTTTATTTTGAATTTCTCATCACAGGGGCTGCAGTAACAGGTTTGGATTTCAGTCACCTGGGGATAAAATGTGGATAAACAATGGCACCGGAGGATTTAAAAGAAATGGGGGGGGGGGGGGATGGGACCAATAAAATAAAGTAAAGGGGGCGGGGTGGTACAGCAGCAACCATTCGATTACGAGGACGCTGGTACCCATCGATCAACTTCTTCAGGACACATCTGGAATCATAAATGAACAGAACATCATAACTCCAGCCTTAAAACAAGTCTTATGTATGGTTTTTAATACAGGGTACTTTGGTCAAAGAAAATGACAGACTACAGTGTTGTATAAAGTCTGGGCTTGGTGCGGCTACACCACCGCAGTACCACGTTCTCAGAGGCAAGAATCCGAACATACTTTGAACAGGTGTTGGGTTGTGGGTCAATATTGTTACAGTGATTAATGAGGTACTTACAGCTAGCAGGCCTGGCACCGTATCTTCGCATGATCTGATCTTGTGTGAACTTCACAAAGGATTCGTATTGTTCTGAAACACAAGACAGACAAAGACAATGTTTCAAAATGAGAAACCCTACAGCATTAACACAAGGGTGACACCATATACTAAAAGTAAGAGTGACTAGAGGAAGCCTTAACTGAAACGTATATTAATCTTTAGTTACCTAGATACAAATCACAACATTCCTTATAAAAACATTCACCACTGTCAGCACTGGGATCTCCTTGCGACACAGTCAGTGTGGTTGTTCTGATAGGGTTATTTCAGTGGACTAATATTAGCAGGCTTATTTGTTGTTTACCTTTTGAAATGGAGTATTTGAATCAGAGTGTGACTGAAATGGGCTGACTGAGCAAGAAATAGCTTTGAATCGTGTTCAGGGTCAATAGTAGATGCTGTTTTGCTTTGCTGCCTAAGAGAGGTTAAACATCTCTGTCCAAGTTAACCCTGAAAATCCTGCACCACAAACAATGGTTTGGTTTTGTTGGACTGAAGATATTTTAAAAATCACTTGCTTTGAAATTGACTGATATGGTGAATGTGAAAAATCAAGGTAATTTTTGAAAGCACTTCAGTGCGTTATAGAAAATGGCCATTTTGAGTGAAAAATAAAAACAAACAAAAATGTTTGAAAAACCATGAGTGAACAAATGAACCCCCGTATTAAAAAAAAAAACAAAAAAAAAAAAAACAGCACATGCAGCTTTAAAAGAGAACTGAAACTGAATTTTACAGTGTATTATTGCCCTCTGAGCTGCTGCCCACAGAAAGGTGAGAACTCAGGCATGCGTAACGGTAGGTAAATGCGGCTACAGAGACTTTAGTAATGGAGTAGACTGGTGCTGGCGTGCGCCATACCTGCAAGTTTTGTGTTCAGTATCTGCTCGTACTCCTCGCGGATCTTCTCCTCGTGGTCTTTGAGGAGGCGCTCACAGAGGTAGCCAACCTGCCGCAGCGTGAACGATGGCTGGTCCTTCTTCACTGATGAGGCACCTGGAAATCAACACACACATACGCTTTGTTAAAATAAATAAATAAGAAAAATTCTATGCCATCAATACTCTAGCAGCTCAAGTGCAGAGTGTGCCATTGAAAAACAGCTGTCCTACAAGGCACAACTGACTACTTGCTATTGTAAGAGAGTGATAATGGCACTTTAGAATGCAGTTGCCTCCAAAGACCTGGATTATAGACCGTCCCTTGGGAACACATCTCATCTTCATGTGCAGATGGTCACGGATTCCGAAGACTTTTCTGGATAAACACCGGGGAGGTGACCCGAGGCGCGCCGTTGTCCTGCGCTTAAACCAGTTCTAAAATCTCTTGCCTCGTGTCTTGGGAGTTGAGGTAATTGAGTCTTTTCACATCTTTAACTTGATATCCCCCATATCACCTTTGCAGCGCAAGTCCACCCTAAACCTGCGATACGGCACATCCATGAGTCATTCCTAATCAGCCAACTGGTCCGGTCTGGTCTGGACTGGGCCGTGCAGACCCCAGTACAGACACGCCGAAATTCACTGACGTGACCAAGGCTATTGTTTCAGTCATACAAAACACCTCTACATGATAATGTAAAGAGATAGAGAGACATATCCTGAGCATCACTAACCAGTCAGTGCCTCAGCAGTGAGCCATGTAATATCTGACTGGATGAGTGAGTGTAGTTCTGGCCTTGCCTGGACTTGGTTACATAACAGCAACAAATGAATAGGACCACAGGTGGCTTCACAGAACGAATGGCTCGAAACTGGCAGTGACGTTCGGGCTTTTACAGCCATAATTCTGATTCTGACCAGAACACAAATGAATCCACTTCATGTCATCTTAGCCGTATTTGTAAAAATCACGGGTAACAGTTATTGCTTTTTAACCTTACAATGACCTGGCCAGCTACAAAAGCTCTGAAGCTTTCTTGTCCAATCACGTCTCCAAACGAAAAAAAAAAAAAAAAAAATCCCCTAGGAAAAAAAAAAAAAAGTCTCCCTGTTCTGGCCCATCAGAGCCTGAATGCTCACTGCACTGAAGCCACCCACAACTGTGACTGAACCCAGTTAAATACACTTGTCGGACCTTTTGTGAAGCACACAGAGAGTTTGTTGGTGAGGAGATGTAACTGGGTGAACTGACCTGAGGGCGAGCTGGGGGAGCTGAGCGTGGGGGTGGGGGTGGGGCTACGCCCCTCGGTCGAACTTCCAGCTTCGCTTTGGTTGAAAGCCCCCTCCAGCTGTCGACGCCTCTGAATGCGGCTGTACTCCTGTCGAATGTTCTGAAAAATCTGCTCTGTTGAGGGGAGAGGAGAGAAGGGGGGGAAAAAAAAAAAAAAAAGTGATGACATAGTCTAGGACAACCGAAAAAAATAAATAAATGAAGATGTTCTTCCATCTTAATTCTGATTGCAAAACCACATTATTCTTGAAATCACAAAAGCATGACAAACACACACACACGCCGGATATCCTTATTTTAGGCCAAGCTGTGTGACTTCTCTATAAAAGCTGTTGAAACCAGTTTTACACCATATTCAAGATCCCTTTTGCCATGGAGTAACCGTGTGTGTGTGTGTGTGTGTGTATATATATATAAGACCACACCATACACTGGGTATTAAGATTCAAAAGTCAACCAATTCACCACAGCTGAACTCAGGTGGGAAGCAGCTAAGCATTTCAAACTGACGGCCTGATAGGTAGGTTAGGTCCTCTCTTAAACGATGTGTTGGCTTTACGATGAAACTGAGCTTTATTTATGGAAACTGGATCTGGGTGACATAGAGCCGGACCGCAGCGTGGAAGGGGGAGGGGGGGGAGTGAAATTGGGACCCTCTCTAGCCTCTTTTCTGGGAAATCGGGTTGGGTCTTATCATCAGTGGCCTCATCTTTTAACCACTAAATGACAGAGTCCACCTCAGCGTGTGACACACTCTCTGTTTTCCCCACGTTGTTTTCAACAGAAGCTGCAATTTTTTCTTTCTTTCCTTTTTTTTTCCCCCCACTTATTGAACCTTTTCCCAACATGACCTCTCTGACCTTTATCTTTAGTTCAAAACATTCGTGGGGGGGGTAACTGAATCCACTTGAATCCACCACTATAGGAAAACAAAACAAACAAAGATAAATTCATTTTCTAAGTAGGTCACCTGGAAGAGTGTTTCGGGGCTGCTGTCTTACCCCACCCCGAACAAGCACAGGCCTAAGATCACTTCTATCTGAGAAAAGACTGACATGTTTATCTTGGCGGGGTGGGGAGGGGAGCCTTGTTAACCTCTACGTTTTTGGCGAAGAAACATCTGCAGTGCAGCAGATGGCTGAGGACGGGCTGATTGGTGTGGTTTAAAAAGGGAAGTTGTGTGACTGTGCATTCCAAAACAACAGCGTCTCGGTGACTGAGACACAGGCTGCGGCACACATACGTACTGACTTCCTGTGTTTACAGAGCCACTCTAATCTGGTTCACCTTGTTGATTTAACGACAGGAAGGCTAGTTGCATCCAATAAAGCCGTGTCATTGGGGTGCAACCATGTCTACATCCTTATCTTCTGTCAGTCAATCGCCCCCCCCTCACCCCCCCACCTCCACTCCAACAGGCTCTTCACACTGTCGCTGGCCTCTGAAATTCTACTGATAGAATGGTTCTAGACAATGCCTTGGCTTTAAAGCATTCTTCTCATTAAGTCCGTTTAGCATTACTGATGTCCCAAGCTGACCTAAAAGATCTGTATCGGCGCCGATAAAGACACATTTGATCGCTGTCGGCTACCTTAAGCCCGGTCAAAATCCAATTCTTTGAGGAAGTCTACGCTATCCTATTGTGCTCTGTTTATGCAACCTGTCATAAGAGGTGGCGTAAATGGACATTATCCAGAATCAGAGGCGGTAAGGCTCTACTGGAAAAAGTTTACTGCTTACAGTGAGACTAAATACCGGCAGCTTGGGGCCATTTTAAAGTGAGAAATGAAAACAGCCCAACAGCCCCTCGTAGAATTCGCAATGCCAGTGTTTCACGAGGCTGCTTTCAACGCGACAAAATAGTTAAAGCATCTGAAAGGAGAACGTTAAGAGGCATGAAAGTGGGTTTGCACGGATCAGTCAGGTAAACAAACACCGGAGGATACTTTCAAAAAAAAAAAAAGAGAGACAAATTTCCTCCAGACAGTGACGTGAGAGGGGGAAAAAAAAAATCTGGGTGATTGAATTGATGGCTTTAGATGACCAGGCCGTGGCAGAGTGTTGGAGACTGTTGGTTTGGGCGTCTTATGGAGCATTTGGAGCCATAGTGTGTTCTACCCTCGCCGCGCTGTATTTCAAACACTGTCACACTGGAGCTTCACAATAAGATTCAATCCATGACCATCTACTAAACCACTTTTCTGTGAACGTTTCAGCTGCTTACATCACTTTTAAGTGCAATTGTGATCACACTGATATTCTATGGAGTGTTCATGTTTTCTGTGCAATACTTTTTTGTTAATAGACAACTGCCTTTATTTTGCTATTCTGTTAAAACAAATGAAAACTATGAAAGGGAATCTATTACACAGACTATTTTTGTCATGCAGAAGATGGAAGTTAGCCCCAGCACATTAACAGAAATGGCCACACTTACATTTCTTTTTTTTTTTTTGAGTATGGACTTACAATACTAAATCTGAACTGTTCCCAACAGCCTCATCTGGCTGTCATGCTGTGCGGTGCCAGTTGGAACAGTTTATGATGCATTTCACTCCATCTCTAGTCAGTTTGCCTAGCGAATGCCACACACAAGATCGCGGCCAGCACAGCCCTCTGTTATCAGCCAAGTAAGCGTGGAGGCTGGAACGCCATTCAGTGGGTCCCAAGAGTGCGAACTTGGCCAGATGCACTGCTTTCACCACTTCCTCTTGGCTTCACAGATCTTAACTCACGGTCCTATACATCATTAGAGAAGGATCCCGGATAGTGCCAGACACCGCCCGCCCCCCCCCCCCCCCCCCCCAGCTGACACTCCTCTTCCATTTTGCCATTCTAAAGCTGCATTTGAGTTTCTTTCATTTTTGTCTGTCATTAAGCGTTTTAGACTGGACTTTCACCTTAAATCCTTCTTCAAGGAGACTGTCATTGAAGTCTGACCGTGGCACGGTATTTGTTGCCAAGCAACCTTCAAGACTGGGGTTCAGCACTTGGCAACATACGGAACGACTGACGGGGGGGGAGGGGGGTTCACTTGTTACAAGTGGCCAGTTGTTCTTTTAGCTGAGAGGGAGAGTTGGAGTGGAACACAAAATGTCTTCCATATCTGAACGCAGACTTGCACAGACATCCCACAGAGTTCACGTAAACATTTGTTGGATCCGAGCATTCACATCAGATTAAACACTGGCAACTGCTGACAGTGATATCTCTTAGAGTCCACTTAACACGTATTCACTCAAACTTCCCTTTACAATGTAACACCCATCAAGTCATTTTTTTCACATTTCACTAGAAGGGACAGCCCTCATCACCATGTTCGGAAAAAAGCTATGAAAAGGTTTCTTTTCACAGTAAAACACGCTAACTGTTAGTGTAATACCTGCAATTTTTCCAATTCAGTGGCCATGATAGAGCATCTGTTTTGATGTCTGTCTGAATTTTAAGTGCAAAAACTCCTTGTATTCACTAAACCTTTACACCTACCTGAGAGATAAATAACTGTTGTATGTTGTAGAGATTTGTCACTGTCTAATGACAAAAAAATGGGCTTTGACTTGACTGATAGATGCCCCGTTTCCTTATTGTTTCTTATTATTAACTTTCAACGTGAAGCTGAGAGGGAAGTCAGTCCATGTAAAACACGGCAAGGTTTTTTCGTAAACAAACAAAGGAGTCTAATTGCAGCTGGCAATACCCTCGCTGTTGCCCCGGCCAGCGATATCAAAGCACATCATTCTCGCAGTCCGTATTTTGAGCGCTAAAGTCAACACCTACATGCGTGAGAGTTCCTTTTTTTTTTTTTTTTAAATGAGTCTCTGCTCTTTCCTGTGTGACTTCATTTCAAAGCCTCAGCAACAAAGGCTTCAGAGCTAAATCATAGATGTGGGCTGAGCAGATTAAAGCTCTATGTACACTTATGAAAAGGATACTTCTCTTCCTCTTCCCCAAAACAGCAGCTTCACTCACAGGGAAAGATCCGCTTGATTCGCTTAGCTCCAGCCACATTTTCCTCAGACGAACGTTAAGTTTCCTGTATCGGCCTATTCAATTCTCAATCAACTCAACTAACAGTTTAAAAACAATCCAGAGAATGTTACCAAACGGGGACTGAACTGGTCAAAGACTATAACTGCAGACCATTACAACAGATGAACTGACAGAAGTGTTGGTTGGAGGGAGTTAACTGGACCAGAAAGAATGAAAGAGGCATTCCAGAGCGGAACAATTGTCCTCCACATGTGGACGGCAGCCAATAAACAGCCAGCACACAAGCAAAGTGAAACCGTAGAGCTAGACATGGATAAGATTTATAGCAATAGTGTTACAGATTCAGATTTCATAATCTGGAAAAATCCTTTAAGTGTGAAAAAAGAACAAGGGGTGGCTATTACAGGAAGTAGCCTACTTGGCTTGGGGATAGGGCTGAAATTTGGGCCTCATTGTTTAAAGGAAAGAGGCATCTATATACATGCACAAGCCAGAGTACTGATATTTATGGATGTGCTTTGAAAACAAAAGGTTGCTTGTGATTACAGTAACCAATCCACACCAAATGTAGTCAGTCACAGATACATTCACTTGCTAAATTTCTCTGACTCACTCAAATGCCTCACATTATGTTTGCAGCAGGTGGGGCCAGATACATATTTAACTGTAAACAGGAATCTTTCACTCAAGCCAAGGATTTGAAATAGTGTAGGATTTTCAATAATAATTTCAGGCACATTCTACAAAGAGATACAGACCTTCCTACAACATCATTTAAGTAATTCAATCTACTCAGTCGAATAATCCATAAAATTCAGTGACTACATAAATCAGGTACGGGAAAGTGATTAAATAATTCGAAGATGGAGCGGTTTAACTAGTATTTTAAGAAACCTGATTAGTGGTCATCAAGCACCTCTAATCCCACTGGGCTGATTGGTAAAATGCCCCTTTCTAGACAAAAAGCCATTGGTTATCATTTCTATAAGACCCATTACTTCCCAGATCTATTCAGATTTCACTGGAGAGAGCTTTTCAGTGGGTGAGTAAAAAAGGGTGTAAGCATGAATGAACAGAACAACAGCATTTCGGGCAAATGGACAAAGTACAATAGCTATGCTTGTTCCAGCCTGAACCAATAGCAGAGCCACGGGTCAGGACAAATGAGATGACCGAGTGGAGGGACTGACAAACAGTTCTTACGCTCAATGGAATTTCTGATCACCAATTAACATTCCCATTGTCAAACGCCATAATATTGGGTTTAATGAATATAAGGCTTCTTGAAAACAAGGATGATCATAGATATTTTCATTAACGTCCACTGGTCACTGTTAGTCTTGGCGATGTAAAGGAGACCTTTAACAGTTGTCTTTGGACATGTTTTGAGGTGATAAAGCAATCAATGGAGAATTGGCTATAGTTAACAGAAGCATGACGCTTCCTCGAGTGTCGCATCCAAAAAAAGGTTAACAATGCCATCTTTGATTTCACAATTTCATACGTTAAGCGAGTGAAATGTTTACATAGCAGAAAGCTGGCAAGTTATTGCTTATTGTCATGCTAGCCAAGTGCGTTGGTTAGCTTCCTAGCCACCTAGCCATGATAGCTAATGGGCATTTGATTTAGTGTTTAATAATGATTGGGTTCTTCAGCCAGGAAGTCTGACGATTTGAATATGAAAACTTGTCACATGAATTGCCAGTTATCAGATGTACCCTGAGAATTGCCACAAATAATTTATCACTCTACAAGGACAAAATCTCAGTAGGTCCTGTCAGCACTGAAAATACTACAAATGGTGTGCAGAAGGACAAAAGAGCGTTCTGATTAAGCCAGACAAGTTCATACACGAACGGCACATGGAATACCCTTTTTTTTACATTTCACAAGAGCTAACGTTATCGAACCCACATTTCTTGTTTGTTAGCATGCTGGCTACAAAACCGTGCCAACCCCCTCCCCCATACCAAGTTCACTCGCTTCCAGTCATTTCACCGTTAAATTATACGAATAAATGTATTGATTTCGTACCTGGAGTGAGCCTATGTTCCCCTCCCATGGGCTGGGGGACTGATGCGGTCTCCATTTGCGGCCGGAGGCTGCATCTTTGTGGGGACGGAGTGCTGGGGCTCCCAGGGAGAGGATTGCACCTTCTCCGCTTTGGAGACTGAGGACTGAGAAGGGCCTCAAACTCCATAGGACGTTTTAACGTAGCTCCACACGCCATGGTTGCTAAATAAATAAAGGATAAAAAGTTGGGCGGGGAAATGCTCAAAAGTTTGATAATAATTCTTTAATTAATGGCTAACAATTCCAAATATTCTTACTCGGATTTCTTTTCCTCCGCTCGCCTTTCGTTACAACAACCTCCCCACCCTCTCTGTGCCGGGTTTGTCTGCTAACTGCCAAAGCTTCTAGTTAAAACCAACTGGCCACAATGGAGACGAAACCATTTTGAACTAGAGGGGTAAAAGCCTGTGTGATGTTCCTGTTTCACTCTCCTACACCGAAATAAGACATACCTCGCCAACTTTAAGACTTTCCCAAAAGCTTTTAAAATGTCATTTGTTTAGCACGCCATGTTATATTGTGTAGAAAAGGGAATTAATTTATCTGAAACCCTGTTAACCCATCTGACTACTTACGTCAGTGTCAAGATAATCGAACATACACCGAACTGTTTAGTTTGTTCGCTGCCAAATTCTTGAAATAAGGAATGATTAATTGACTGGTTTGTTCCGACAGATGAAAAAATTTCTATCCTCGCAGTAGTTATTGCGGATCACACACAAACAAATGCAAAGTGTTTAGAACAGCATCTTTTAAATGGAACCACCAAAGTTCTGGTCACGTGAGAAGTCAAACAAATGCGTTATAAGTTTCAAACTCTGAAGATGGACACGTTCATTCTTACCTTTAGTCTTTCTCTCAGGCTCCGTAATAATTCATGGCGCTTTCTATATTCGCTAGCTTTACGTGTAAGTACTGTTTAAAATTCAGTAATCGTGTATATAGGTGCGTAACAATCGTGAAGTTGTACACATACACAAAGACATGTTAGTCAAATTCTTTATTTCTCTGTAACGCATTACATACAGTTCAGTGCATTTGCGTATTGGTTTTTTGCAAACTGTTTCACAATTGCTTTTATTTGAAAGCATATTTCTATAGAGATTATGGTTTGTCTGGCAATGATATATATATATATTTTCTTTTTTTCCCCTCCAATTACATTTACATTTAAAAATGTTCTTTTGGCACTTACCCCAAAGCAACTGAAATAACAAACACCTTCAATAAGTGCATAACTAAACTTTCATATTCATTTATTAATTTGTGCTCCATACATGATGGCTGTATTGTCAAAGCAACACAACCCATGGGCGAGGCACTGTGCCATTCCAGCCTGCTCAATCAACAGCTGGTTTAATCTATGTTCTTAATAAAATCTGTTCGTTTGAGTCAAGTTGGTCTCTTGAGACACAGAGTTTGGGTAGGCAGCCTGGGGTGTCAGCTCATCATTTGTCACAGTAGCTAGCTCGTCCTTTCTCTCTCCTTCTGGGCTAAGGACATGAGTAAAGCAGCACTTGCAGCCCAGTTGTCCGAATACACATTGCAGAAGCCCCAAAAATTCCATCCTTAGCTCACGACAGCGCAAAGCATAAAGCAAGGGGTTCACAGCTGAATTGACTAAACAGAGTGCGCTACAGAAAGCAAATGCTCGTTGCTGCGCAGTTGTAAGTTTCATGGAGACATCCACAATCATGAAAGAAAGAACAGGCAGCCAACAGCCTGTAAGAATGACAATAATCATCACAAAGGTACGTGCTAGATGGATATCCATGCGCATACGTGTGTGGCCTCCTACAGCTGTCTGACGCAAATGTGGTACTTTTACGGTAGTCTCATGCTTGTGTGCCCTCCAGATAATGAGGGCATATGCCACCAGGATCAGGAAAAGCACGACAAGTAAGAGGCTTGCCCAGGAAGCAAGGTAGATGGGGTCGATAAACGGGAAGAGTCTAGAACAGGTACCATTGGTCCTATATCTCCAACCCATGAGAGGGAGGAAAGAGATAAGAACCGTGACAGTCCACAGTCCCACTATAGACTTCACAGCTCTGTCTCTTGTCAGAAGTGTCTTGTAGTCTGAGATACGATGAATACACAGGTAACGGTCAATTGCGGTCAGGAGCAGACTGCCCACCGACCCCGTAAAAGCCATGGTAACACCACCTAGCTTGAAGAGGAAGATATTTGGGCCGTCACTGCCATCAGATAGGTGAAATTCTAAGAAGATGACGGTGAAGAAGCAGCTGGCAAAGATGTCAGCCAGTGCCAAGCTGCCAATGAAGAGATAGGATGGGCGCTGGCGCAGTGATTTGGAATTCGCAATCACCAACAGCACTAGGAAGTTCTCCAGGAAGGTGAGAGGCCCAGCCAGGCAGAGAATGGAGGAAATGGATGTCATCTCAGTTTGGGTCAAGACTTTGTAACATCTCGGTTCCTTGCAAAAACTGGTTTCTAAAAAAAAATTAAGCAATTAAGTTAAAAACATGGGAAATACAATGCAGACAATCTGTAAATTGACACTTAGGCAGGTTCTTCCTTTTTTTAGATAAAGTATGCATTTTTGCAAGTCCATAAAATAAAATTTAAAATATTAATATTTGTTCCTGATAAGAAATAGTAATGTGCGCTACATGGTTACATTCGCTTGTCAGTTTTTCATTGTTTGCACTGATTTAGAGCTCTCATGACATGCATACTTTACATAAACTCATTTTTATATATCAGTGTTTGAAATAAGTGACATCACCAGTGGAGCAGTTGCAGGTGCTTCCATCAATTTCACACATGGTCTGTGTCAGTATGTTCTGCACTGCTTGGTTCTCCATGGCTTTCTGTAGGGTTAGATCTGGATTCAGTATTTGGCTCACTTCTCAACAAAGTGAGACATATTCTGGAACAGAAAAAAAGGTTGTGAGGTTAATCCACATATACTTCTCTGTGAAAACTATGGATATTTACAATTTGCAATGTCAGCGCAAGCGGCAAATTTGGTTTTCTTTTTCCAAATTGAAAATACAGTAGGTGAAGTTTTGGAGTGATGTCATCTCCATTTCATGGCAATGCAGCCCATAAACAGTGTGTACAATACATAGTTAATGGTTGCACTACTACTGTTTTGCATTACCTGGGTATCGTCAGGTTTTAAACTCAATCAGAGGCAGCCCGGTCTTTCTCTTAATGATAAATATATCCTCTTAGGGAGATGTCTAATTCATTCAGTGCAACAAAGACTTCATTCATATTACTGACATGTCAAAGGAACTGAGTAGGACAAGGTCTTTAAAACTGAATATGTTGGACCTAATTTATGTTGTAAGAGACAGTCCTTAAAGGGTTATATGTTTTTAGTATAGCGGCTGTTGCAGCTGTTTGTCACTATTGTACGGTTAAATCTTGTGTTTGTGGTTGTGGTTGTGGCGGTGTTGTGACAGAAACATTATGATACATTTTCAAATATAGCACACAAAAAAATTCAACACATGCCACTCTGGAAGTGGGTTTTGAAGAAAGCGAAACCAGATTTTCTTTTTCACTTGTCACTTAAACAGAAAGAAACAGTCATTTCCTTCTCTTCAGAATTCTAATAAATAAGGTGAAAATATTAATCCTAAAATCAGTT
Source organism: Chanos chanos (assembly GCF_902362185.1). Taxonomy (NCBI): domain Eukaryota; kingdom Metazoa; phylum Chordata; class Actinopteri; order Gonorynchiformes; family Chanidae; genus Chanos; species Chanos chanos. The sequence goes on from NC_044502.1 coordinate 40,855,425, forward strand.
AAATACGCATTGTGCTACCTTAAAGAGAGAGCTGTTTTCATTAATGATAAATCCTGCCCTCTACTGGAGATTTCAACAGACCTTTTTTTTCATGATTTTGCAGTTTTGCATTCCAACATGAGCAACTATCAGAACTAAAAACTAATTGCTGCCACACAAGTAATGTAAGCGGAATAGAATATGTTTATTCATATACACACGCACGCACACACACACAAACACTGAAACATTCAGTCATTCATTCAGACTTTTCAACCCTTCTTGTGACTTGGGTAACTAACAGCCTCGGTTTAAATGACATCAGTATATGAAAAAAAAAACAGGCTACAGTAATTGTGATTTTTAACTTACAGTGTAACAGAATTTTTAGTTTAATAAAGATATAGCATAAGTTATTATACATTCACATAAAACAGCCCTGAAACCAAACCGCATTTATCACCATTAGGTATAATGAGGAGGATTCTTACCTTGTCTCACTTTCAGTCTGCGATTTAAGCACAGGAAACCCTGTCTCTTTCTGCTTTTCTCTTAAACGCGATGTCACCACTGCAGTGTTGAAATTTGACCACCACTGCATGTTAAAATCACATAAGCAGAGAATGGGTGGAGAGCAGGAGGGGGTTGTCCCAGTTACAAAGAAAAGATGCGACAGGATTATACATCAAATATTTTATATACATCATTATTAAAAATACGATTTTCACCAGTGGGTCATATATTTCTGGTATGCTACTACATCCAATGTCGTTGTATGGTGTTGAAGCCCCGAGGGGTATACTGACTGGCTGTTGATCAAACCTTAAGACAAATTTGAGCTAAAAAAAAAAAAAAAAAAAGCATTACCATGGCCTAGTCAGTGATATTCAGCGCCCTGGAGTGATGTGAATTCATAGATTAGCTTGATGTTTTGGTTTAGGGAGTTTCAGCTGATGACTGCTGCTAAAGGCCAAGTTTATTATTAGATAAAAATGTAGGTTGCCCCCCTTCTTTGCCAAATTTCAGATCCTTTGGTTAATTTGCTCTTAGGTTCCACAGCTGTTGTTGTGACAATCATTTTATGGAATCCTATTTACTGACCTGTTTGTAAAAATATAATCCCAGTATGGTTTCTGAGAAGATGAGTCAGACAACTGTCAGACTAACGTCTATGCTTCTGATGCAGAATAAACCACCACTGGTGTGTGAAGCTAAACCACAGTGGAGCGTTACAATGCTCCAACAGCAAGCATGGAGGTCATTACAAGTATAAAGTGGTTTATTTTCATGCAACCCACACGCGTTGTTCTCTCCGAGTAGCCAGTTTACAACAAACTGATTGGCATGTCTATCATGCGTTACCAGTTAGGCTTGGGCAGTGTTTAGCATGACAATGTTTACAGTTTACGGAGAATGTTGCAACAAAAAGGAAACATTCAATAACTAGCCGTCCTGTGTGCAGAAACTGTTTCCTGGTGCGAGAATTTGATAGCGATTACCATGCTAACAGGCAGGCCACAAACAAGCAAATAATGCTATAGGACAGCTGTTCTATATAAAATAGCATCCATGTTAAACAGCTTGTTAGCCCTTATCATGAATGGGCTATACCAACAGTTAATTATGGTTAATGTATAGTTCTGTCATCTAAAAAGGAGATGTAGCTGGGTACACAAACACTGAACAAATAATAAGAAAACCATGCAATGGAGTGATGAATCCTGGTTTCTGCTGCATAAAACCAATAGCAGAATTAAAATTTGGAGAAAGTAGCATGAGCCAAAGGATCCATCCTGCCTGATAACAGTGGTACAGACCAGAAGAGAGAGGTGTGAGGGTGTGAAGAATATTTTCCCGGGTGCACATCAGGTCCCTTGATGCCAGCTGAGCAACATTTGAATGCCGCAGTTTATTTGAACATTGTTCTTGACTAAGTGTATGCTATCCTGGCCAAAATTTTATCTTTCATGACATGAAGCCTTTAGACAAGATAGTGTGCCATTGCCATATCACAAAGCACGTATTGTCTCAGAATGTTTCCAAGAACAAGACAGCAAGTTCATTTTACTTGATACTCCAACTGGTTCATTTTCACTGTGTGTGTGTGCGTGTGTTTATTTGTCTGTCTGCCTGCCTATGTGTCTGTGTGTGTACCTCTGTTATGAATGCTTTTTTGCGTGGGAGACTATGTGGAATAGGGTTGGACGGTATCAAGGTATTACGGTATACCGAGGTATTTAGAAATACCGAAGGTTTGAATTTCAGTACCGTGGTCAAAAATACAGACGCTTCTCTTTTTCCATACACTGATTCGGAAATTCTGTTTTTAGGTGAGATATTGCCGCGCACAGCAGGCGCCACCAGAGCACACCAGAGCGGAGTGGTGGAAATATTGTAGCGCTAGTATAAAAGAAAAATGTTTCTGCCCCTGTTTGGGAATATTTTGGGTTTCGTCCCGATGATAAAGGTGAGCCAGCTAATCCGGACGAAGATGTGTGTACTATTTGCTATTTTTATGAAAATATAAAATGAAATGAATTCATCACAACAGGGAACATCGCGCACAGGACTGATTTTTAATATCTGTCACGGTGGTCTCGCCCATGATTTTACGTGTTTACATTCGCTACTGTTAGTAGATTGTCTAACTACGTTGCCCTTACAGCCTAGGGGTTGATTACGTCGTGTATTCTGCGACAACGAGGATGTGGAGTGGTGTTGAAATAAACGAAGGGTGATCTTTCTAACTCTTCAAACAGGATTTTCTACGCGTTTCCCTATTGTAGACTAGACAATGTCGTATGCTACGACTTCTATCACCAGCAGCCATTTTTTTTCAATAACACAAATACCGTCATACCGTATACCCCGGTAAAATGTCCGGAAGGAATGAAAAAACAGATACCGCCCAGGCCTAATGTGGAACTATGATTTGTTTCTCTCTCGCACTGTGTATGTGTGTGTGAGAGAGCGAGAGAGAGAGTGAATATGTCGGCAAACCCTCACACATTTTGGCAGAAAACGTAGAGGCTCATTGCATTTTCCAAACTACTTAATGTACCTATGCTTGATTGTCAGCTCTTTGAGACACCAAATTGTGTCTGTTCAGTTTATATTTTTTAAATGGCCTTGATTACGAATGTAACAAAATGTCAAACTGCTGGAAAAAGTTGGTTAAATCGTTGCATTGCTGTTAAGCTGAACACGTTAAAAATATCCAAACCAAATATCCTAGGAGGGAAAAGATGCACAGACATCTCCTTGTCCTGTACTGACACAATTTGTTGTCAACAGGGGGCGCCAAAAATATACATGATCGAACATAAAAGTATCATTGGCATCCTCATTTTTTTTTACCTGTCCACTATCAAATATTTAAAAGAAGTTACAAGATCTCTCACTAACTAGCTTCTGGCCTTGTCTTCTTTTTCTCACCTATCCTTACACTCAGCACAAATTTGCTGAATTTGTTTGATTTGTCTCAACCAGCTCTTGTGGTTAGAAATTGTACGTTAGAGGAAAGCCACATATTATTTAAGAAAATTCAATGTAATAAAAACAGGTATGAGAATTAACTAAAACTAAAAGGTTTATTTAAAGGTTCATCACACGTATAGGTAAGGTATCATTAAATAATTTCTGACAGATTTTTTTTTTTTTTTGCTTCTTTACCCAAGTTGTAGCTTGACGTGGTCTTTTTTTTTTCTAACTTAGCCCAGAATGTTAGAGGTTAAATAACTGTTAGCATGATTACGTCTGTTTAAAAACCATTCTATGCTGACCAAGCAACACAAACAAATTCCAGCGATCAATTGGCAGCAGATGGCAGATGACTTTTGCATGTTCTAAATGTAATTTTCTTCAGTTGTTACTCTGATAAATAACTTTAATTTTTACAACAAATATCAACCATTCAAAGAGACCGTTCACATCAACATGCTGCATCAGCGTGTTTGTGTTGTTACTTGTCTGGGGAGGGTAGAGGGGCCATTACATATTTGAAACTGACAACTAAGCAGGTTTACTTATTCTAATTACTCATTGTTTAGCAACATGTAATGTTTTTTTGATTGCCTTTAGGCATTGTATAGGAACCACTGCTCTCAATCCTTGAGAATGGCACATTGGTGTAGAACTGTGATTAACACCTTTTGGATTGTTTTGGCAATCAGAATTGAGTAATTTAGCATTAAACGTGGGCTCCAAGAATACTTTTAAATGAGCTCATTATAATGTCACATGATCATTAACAAAACGACTACGTGAGTAGCAACTGTTTTAAACCTAATAAACCAAATATATCCATTACAATAAAAATAAATTAAATGAAATGCGTATTTATGATATTTAACTTGTCTTTTAGAGTATATGTGAGTCAAAGGTCCTTTACTGTGTATTTAAAAGGTGGTTACAAGTCATTAATCTCCAGTTTCAAACAGCTTATTCAGACAAAAACATGTTTACAGTGATAGGACATGTTCACTCAGGAGACATGGTAAAATGATTACGTCCCCCATACGCTCAATTATGCAGGACTTCCATTTGTGGAGTATCAACTCAAAATGATACCTTGCTGACAAAATTGGTAACTGAAAAGGGCCCTTAGGCTATGATCAGCACAAACATACTGATACATACTCTCTGAAACACGTTTTACAATGAAGAACCATAAAGAAGTGTTTTTTTCATAAATGTTCCAGAATCTTCCTGTGTAAGATGTGACTGGTTTGTATCTTGTGTCTATTTCTGATAGCTTGTTTACATTCACACGGCTCTCCATCGATAAGCAGTCATATTTGGACATTTGACCTCTACTGTACTTGTGTATGACCTGAAGGAACCACCCCCACGACCTACTTTCCAAACTTAGCATCCTTGGCCCTTCGTAGCCAAACCCTTCAAAGGCATTATGCAAGGGGTGTGTACCCCTACACCATATATGGCTTTTGGAAAATTGGCTGCCTCAGAATGTATTTTTCTAGGGAAGAGATAGGAATGGAAACTGTGCTGATTAAGAAAGTTTATCAAAATCAAAAGTGGATGTCAACCTTAAATTAAAAAGCTTCTACTTAACTCGAGCCATATGGTACATTTGGTATGTGCACCTGGTTCAAAACACACCTTCATTCTGGCTATCACAAACATTGCTCTGTGAAAATCCCTTGAGAAGAATCTGCTCCACCGCTGTGTCTACACAAATGGAGAGTAACTTAAAAGCATGATCCTGGGACTTATCGCGTAATGCAGTTACTTGGCAAGAAGCTATGTGGCATGGTTTTCACAGTTGTAACGCTTTATTACGCACTGTATACCAAAATGAGGCAACAAATATTGCATCAACACGGTTAGAAAATTTAGTCATTGTAAAACATTTTGTTTGAGAATACATTTGAGTTTATTTCCTCTTCTTCGGTAAACTACAGTTATCCAGGTAGCTTAACGCCTTCAAATGTAGAACTCCAAACTGCTTCAATAATATTTCTCATGCTCCTTCATGTAATTTGCTAAATTCAAATTGATAAGACAATATATATATTTATGTGACATAAAAGCAACTTTCATAATATGAATTTTAAAAATCAGTTTTAGTCAATTTATAACTACATGACCCACTATAATGTGAAGTGTTTCAGTAACGCTTCTCTAGCCAGTTTTAGGAGCTCTTGAAATAGTATCACAGAGGGTGAAAACCATAAAAAAAAGACCTCGTGCTGTTGCTAATAAATACAGCAAGTGTCTAACGACATCACAGACATTTATCACACCTATAAAAAGGCCAGACAACGTACTCACACGTAAAACATGCCACCAGAGCTCTTAAGATCAATGACCAAATGCTTACACGCCATTGTGTAATTTGCAAGTACAATGTCCAGGGAGAGAAGCGTCTTCCTGCCTTTTGTTATTGTAAGGACTCCGCTATTTCACAATTTTAAAAAAGTTTGGCCTGATCAGTTTCAGTATCAGGGATTCAGGGTTTCGATGGTTTTACTCATTCTCAGTCTCACATAAGGTATTAAAAGTGAAGAGGGCTGGAATGACAGTCTGCGGATTTCTCAACAGACACCAGCTTTGACTGGCCCAGACTTGCTCTCTCATGAAAGCTTAGTCATTACACTTCGGTTAAGTTATTCTCTCTAAAACTTCTTTATTTCATAAAAATAAAAACTTGAGTTATATTAATTTTATTAGCAGGAACATTTGTTTAATGCCAACTATGTAGTTGGTTCCTTTGCAAGAGGTAAACGCTCGAAAGTTAAATTAAAGTTATGTACGCAACCACTTCGTAGAAGTTGATCAAACTAGCCTTTTCAATTCCTCCATCAACCACGGAACGGACGCCTCCTTGACGTCATTCGACTGGTAACAGGGACGTCGCGAGCTCTCTATTGGCTGGCATGGTTCAGAAGTGCGGTCTGATTGGTCACTCTGAACATCTCCAAACTTCATATGCCTGATTCAGGTGCCATTTTCTTGCAATCGGAGACGGAGAAGAAGGAGAGGGAAGTAGGAGAAGAAGTGACGCTGTAGCAGCAGTTTATTTGGTTTCAGAAAGTGGTCAAACATATCGTGAATTTTTTATTCACCCAGAGCTACAGCCAGACGTTTTATTTTGACGAAAGGCTTTCAACACCCAAGCCTGAGGAAGTCGGTAAGAGTAAATCTAGCTCGTTTTGCTGTCGCTAGAGCGAAGAGGAAATCGATGGCGTCGACGCCATGTTGTGTGTGATTCTTTGTTTTGGTTAGGAGCCAGAAATTGTGACCTATTTTGATATTACTTAATGCGACTGGAGAGTTTATTTTTTTCTTTTCACACATTATTAATGTACATTGTTGCAAAGGTCGGGACAAGGCCTAATATTGATATTGATATCTCCAGCCGACATGTTCTCGAGGTGTAGATTACCGTCCCACTTCCACTGTTGACCAAAACGGATTAAAACGTTGTTTATGTAACTGAACGCTCGCATGACAGAAGTGTTGTCGCTAGCTAACGTTATTCGCGTTCAATGTTTAACATTTGAGAAAGGATAAAGAGATCGTTAGTCTCTGCTGCTCTTGTTCAATTTTAAAAGGACATTGGCTTCGATAACATAAGTGTCGGCTTTGAATAGCAGGAATCGGAAAATTACTTAAGCTGATTCGCATCGAATTGATGTGCTAACGTTAGTCAGTTGACGTTGACATTAATTTCTTTCATTAGATTTGTTGACTTCCAAGAGCACCGTGCGCCGAGGTGAATTGATGTTCAGCTCGGCTACACGAGAAGACAACGCTCATTGGCACATGAAAACCTCAGGACTTGCTGGACGTAAATGTGCAGCGAGAAGTAGAACAACTACTTCGAGGACCTGGAGCCCAATTGGCGAGGAGAAATTAAGAAGTAAAGACATCGACGAACTCAACTTGGTCACAACAAAGAGGTATGTTTGTCTGCGCTTCCCTGTAGCAGTCGAGCGAGGGGTGGGGGATGGGTTTGTGCCGAGAACGCGACGTCTGGCGGATTTGCACGTAGCTCTTTGTTGTCGCGTAGCCCGTTGGAGAGGGCGCAGTTGTTTTTCAAGAACGAATTAACGTAATTGCTCAAGAGTTTTGCAGTACTGATAAAGCTGCTATACTGCTATGTAATAGTAGGTATAATCTGTGGTAGTTGCAATAGCTGTTTTATTGCAGATAAACGCCCAGTGTTATGTAATGCCAGTCTCCTCTGTTTGGAAGTGTTGATATTGATGCCACCCTTATCCCACCACCATTTAGGTGACACACAGTGTGAGCATAATGGGAGGCGGAGAGAGGTACAACATTCCAGTTTCCCACCCAGATCGTCCAGTGCCCAAAAAGAACAGTCAGCTGGGGAAGGGCAAACAGAGGTCCCGTGACCAGAATGGGGTGCCGCATGCGGCCTCCCCTGGAGCCCCACTAGGTTCTCACCATCACGGTCATCGCAGGGCAGAGAAGGGCACAAGCTACCTGTGGTCCAAGGAGTCGAGGCAGGCCACATCAGCGGAGAAAAAGAATGCCACTGTCCGTTTCGCCACCACCTACGACCAAAACTGGGAAGGTGCCGTGTCCCACCTGAACAATCTCTTGGCGTCCCAGTGTAGCCAGAGTTACGCTGGTGCCAAGTTCAGCGAACCCCCTTCCCCAAGTGTTCTGCCCAAACCACCAAGCCATTGGGTGTCTCTTCCCATGACCCCCTGCGACCACCGTGAGATGATGGCCTTTCAGCTGAAGAGCCTTCTTAAGGTGCAAGCCTGAGTAAGACTCTTCACCACTAGTCCCTCAAAGCCAACCTTATGAAAGAAGGCTCTGCTTTTGGTTTCCCGCCCTCCTGGAAACGCTACAGTGCAGTAATACGTGTTTTTTAGAGCTATTTTTAGATTTAAGTCTTACATGACGACCATTTGGCACAGAGGCGTTCAGGTGAAAATTGGTCGCTCTTTTTTTTAAACTTTTAACTTGACAGAAATATTACTTCATTGCAGCCTTACAGGTGGGTGGGAATACTCTTAGCGGAGTCTGTTTCCGTGACTAACGATGAACTGGATATCCTTTTTTTTTCCATTTTGTTTGTTGGTTTTTTTTTTTTGCTCTGTTATGAATTGTTCTGTTTTGTTTTGTTTGGGTTTTTTGTTTGTTTGTTTTTGTTTGGGTTTTTGTTGGCCGTTCATGCCCGTCAGTGTGTTTTTTCTTCTCAATCAGTGCTATGTTTAGCCATTCTAAACTTGCACACCATTGTTTCCCCTCTCTCTCCTTTCGTTTTTTTATTTTTGGTGCACAGCTTGGTACAGTTCATTTCTTTGAACAGTTATGCACGTCTGTTAATTTCATTTAGGGGTTTGTGGCATAAACCTCTCGGTGCTAAAGTACATTAGCATTGTAGCAACCTTTTGATTTTAGAACTAGCCCCAGACCTTCTGTTTTTTTTTTTTTTTTTAAACTTTTCATATTGGGAAGTAAAAGCCACTCGACGACGTTCTGCAGGGAGACAAGAGCCAGTTGAATGTGGAGGGAACAGCTGTAGTGAGTGTAGGTCACACATTTAACCTCAAACCGACCAAGATGAGACAATGGCACACGGACCTTGTACTTTCAACGCCTGTAAAAAAAATTTTTTATGGCGCTGTGCGCACTGCACTATGGGAGTTGGAATTTAACAAGGTTCATAAGCTCTCCACCGTAGCATTATTCTAAGAGGCCGTTTGTGTTTGTTAGTTATCTAAAAATTTAAAGAATTATATGTTTCTATGTTTACCAAAGCAATGTAATTACCTGCTTATGTTGGCCTCCCCTTTGCTCATCAATTGTGGTCTGAAGTGCCATAAACACCACATTAGATGGAGCAGTATAGGGACATGAGTTCTCTGTGTAGTACATGGTTTGAATGCAGTCAGCACTGTTAAGACGCATTTTAATTTATACTTTTCCTCCGATTCGAAGCACAGCACGGCAAACTATGCGGAAGAGGGTGTGTGTGCCAGGAACTCGGGAGCTTTACTTTAGGCCCCGGGGCCAGGCGTCACCGCCCTGTTTGCCTTGCGGTGTATTCCAGGGTGAGTGTGAAGGTGATAAATGTGCGTTACGTGGCACAGAGGACTTGACACAGGGTGTCAGTCCAATGTGGATGTGTTTACATTTTGGGGGAAAAAAAAAATAGGTCTTTTGGTCGACCTGCCAACAGCAGAGACACTCACTGCCCCTTAGACCCAGGCCATTCTCCTTGCACTGTTGTTAAATTGTGTTTCTGAGTTCTGGGCCAGGCTGCCATTTTAAACAGTGGGTATGCAATGTGTCACCTCCCACTTAGTTCTTATGGTTTGTTGTATGTTAGGTCACTTTTTGAATGATGTGGTTGTTCTCATGCAGAACGGTATTAGCAATGGCCAACTTTAGAGAGAGGAAAAAAAAAAAAGAATTGACGAAATGAAGCTACAGAGCATATTCATGTCACTGAAGAGCCATGTAAATAATGAGATGTATAAAAACCTTGTAGCATATGTACATTTTGCAGGGTTATTTGAAACCTGCTGATAAAGTATTTTTTAGTAGTAACACTGAATGTATAAGTCATGCTAAGGACGTGGCTTCGTTTCAAATGCTGAAGAATTATTTTTGTTAAAAAAGAAAAAAAGAAAAAAACTCTTGCTTACAGCACATATGTGTCCCCCCTTGCACTGTGCAGTGTTGCCAGTGATCCTATTTTATATGTAATGCACAGTGCAAGGGGAGCTAAAGAGCTTCAAATATAAAAAAATGTCCAATTGGATCTTGAAAGGGACTTTTACATGTTTTAAACCCCCCCTCCCCCCAATATTAAAGTTAACAACCCTACACAAAGGGAATCTTAATCGTATCCATGCTAGAATTCACATCCTTGTCCAACGTATGCTGAAGTATCTATTTTGATGCAATACTCTGTCCACTTTGTGCCACAGATCTTGTCCAGACATCAGCATTTCTTCCGCAGGTTGATGTTTGGACATGACTGGTTGTTGCACTGCAGTTGTGCCCCCTCCCCCCCCCCCCCCCCCTTTTTTTTTTCTTTCATTTTTTTTAAAGACATGAGCTGTTGTTCTTTATTGATGTTTTGCCTTTTATATGCCTTTTTCTCCCTGTGTTGAGTTTAAACATGTAAAAGACCCTTTCGTCTAAATTTTGAAACTGTCGTTTCTGAATTAATTGGTTATGAATTTGTTCCCCCCCTGTCTTCTGTCACCGCGGAAACGAAGAAGCTTGAAGGCCCAACAACTTACAATTGGTATCTATATTAAAAAAAAAAAAGAGCACTGCCATAATTTGATGAAAAGAAAAACAATTAAAACCCCACCCCTTCCCCCCTAAACTTGTGTGTGTGTTTCTGTCATAAATTTAGTCTTTTTTAAAAAAATATCCTCTTGATACCTGGATTTCTAACAGTTGAATTAGATGAAAATGAAGCTTTCTCAGGTCAGTCACATGCGTCACATCTGCTGCACCTTCTGGAATGTGGCCTCTCACAGTTTAACAGAAATGTAGCTTGGTGACTGCGGCATAGAGCATTACGTAATGGAATTTTTTTATCACTGTAACGTAAAGAGCACCTGGCATGCATTATGACTTTGTTTTCTTTTTTTAGTTGGGGTTGTTACAGATTCCCATAACATTAACATAACATCCTATTGTATGTGGCCACAAAGTTGTCTTTTACTACTGAAAAACAAATAGCTCTGTAATGCAAGCTTAACTTCAAATGACTATCATTTAGCCTTCTGTCTCTTTGGAGGGCTGGACATTTTCTGAAGGAAGCAACAGCACCATCTGCTGTTTAGGAGGAGCATCTCATTAAGGAACCAGTTGGGACGTGTGATCCAGATAATATCACATCAAATATACATTCTACAATTTATGCAGTTGAGTATGACAAATATTGAGGTAGGTTACGTGAAAAGCAAGGCTGTATCTCATGGGGAAATATCTCTTAAACCTTTGAGAGTTGTGATGGCTGAGAATCAGTTCCTGTAATGGTTTAATGGTTATACACCGTACAGATGAAACAGTAGGGGTCAAATCTAGTTAGGATAGGAAATGGCAATCTAAGGCTGTTACAGGACTAAAATGAGCGCTAGCATCACAGAACAGTACCGTTGTGCAATGGCCCGCCGGGCGAAGAGTTTTGACAAACAACATGTAAGGTAATGGTTCTTAATTCATTTCTTGTGGATCTGTTGCCCTGCTCATCTTTGTTTTAACCCTTCATTTTCACAGCTGATTGAGCCGATCAACAGGTTGATGATCAGTTGGATCCATGGAATCGACGAAAATAAAACTGTGTGGCGATAGACACAGTTCATCGGAGAAAAAAAAATACCCCCCCTTGCATTTACCACTGCAGTAGCAGTGAACGACTCAATGGGCATAGTACAGGTGTGCTAGTGCTGGGAGGGGGGAGACCTCAGGAACAAACTGAGAACAGCTGTGTATCAGGGAACCTCGTGTACTACCTTGTGGATTTGCCAAACTGCACCCAAATATCACCATAAGAACAGAATCTAAACATGTTTTTAACTGAACATAAACCTAGTCACCATTGCTGAGGGTAGAATGGTGAGACAGTAGAGCACTGTTCAGAGCTGCCGTGCCATGGAACAGCTCCCTTAAAACTGTTCTGGAGTCAGACACTCTCAGTACATGCTTGTTTAGTTACAGCGACACATAAACGTGTTTTTTTGGCCAAAGACAACTTGTTTCTGTCAAACTTCTATCACATGCGACCATTCCCGTTAGGCGACCTGTTAGTTTCTTGCGGGATCTCAGCGAGTCTTTATGCCTGTGTTATCCTTTGTCTCTGTCTTTTAGTCAGGCTGCCAGAGTTAGGCCCGAGGAAGCGTCATATTACATGGAGCCGACTGTGCACTTCATTTACTGTCTTACCTCACACCAATCACTAATGCTTTTCCCTGATCCCTCCTCTTCACCCCCTGCAGGGCTGGATTTTTCAGACCTTTTCATCCTCATTATTCCCCAGACAGATTCCGCCGGTTCCCCATACCGCTTGCACGCTATCCAACATGTTCGCCTGCCTCCCGTGATCACCGATTGCTGTCTTGCACCCGTCTCTACATATGCAGCGCGCTCGGTGTCCCTAAACTGTCCGTGGCGGCAGGCTCTTTGTCAGCAGAGATATTTCTAATGAGCACCAATGCCGCTCTTTCCCTCCACCCATGGGGCTGTACCCTGGTTCCCAAGACACATATGAGAGATAAGCCATATGTCAGACAGCTCTATGAGCCAATGTGCCAGCGTGATGACTAGAGCCTTGACCTTACCCCTTGACCCTGCATGCCAGCCTGATGCCCCTCCTTACCCCTCTCATCCCCTACCACTCCACCAACCACCCTTCTCTTGACCGAACCAATACCGAAGGATCGCTGACCAAACACCTCCCACCGATTTCACGACGACGTCGTCTCTTCACGACGAGATCTCTTTCTGTCCCTCTTGATTACTCTCTCATTTCGAAGAGAATTTTATGTAAGGTCATTTAATTCCATAATCTCACGGCTGTCTCTGATAATTAAGCCTAAAACTGAAGTTTCAATGAAATCATGTTCAGCTTCTCAACAAAGTGATCAAAATCAGCCTGAAGAGGGGACACAAAGAGAAGGCCAAAATTAAAACTCCACTGTCTCCCCCGTCTCCCGTATGTGCTGCTTCTCAGCTTTGACAGTCACATTTGTTCATTTGACAGCCATTTTTGTCAAAAGCGCTTTAAGATAGAGCTAATTTAGGATCCGCACTCTTTCTGCTGGGTGAAAATAAGCCTGCACCCAGGCAAAAGCCTGGAAAACGTTTTTCAGTAGACTGCTTCCCCCGTTTTCCAAGTCAGTGAGGTGTCCCTAAATTTTCCATTAAGGGCAACCAGTCATCGGTGACCGCCGAAAACATGAATCTGAAATCAAATTTAAAATTGCTAGCCTTTTTTGTTTCATACAGGCTAAGGGAAATTTATGTACAGTTGACTCTCTCAAAACTGTTAATGCATTTCTGATCAGTAACTGTTGTTTTCAACGTTTTTATCAAAAGTTAATGATGCAGAAAATCAGCCAATCTCTTTGGATATGCAGTTTGAGACATCCGTATGTAATCTTGGCAGTGTATCTACCCCTTTTTAAGTCAGACCGCTACCTAATATTATCCCCGTTGGAGATCGAACGTGAAACATATGGAGGCAGCCTGTTTGTTAAAAGCAGGTGGCCTGAAATAATAAACATTATGTATGAGGATGTGGTCCAGGTGGCCAGAGTACAGAAAGTCCAATAAATAACCACGTATCTCTCCACAGAAGGTTAGCCTTGTTCTTGAGTCACCTCAAGTAAGGTGTTTTAACGAAACCAGTGACGACTATATCCTGTCCTAGACTGGATCATGACAATAATGAAGAGCACTCGAGTTTTATCCTTCTGTTAAACAAAATACAACAAAAGGAAAGACGCCAGGAAATGCAAAAAAAAATGTACAGTGATTTGTAATGGCTTTCATTATTTAATATCGCGCATGTGAATCCAGGGCATGGCGCATGTCTCCTCAGGTTTGCGTAATGAGAGAGCCGTGAAAGCACATTTGCTGTCAGTCATCCTTGACAGTCAGCCTATAAAAAATGCAGGAAACCAACCAGAGGGTAAAATGCACCACATAGACTTTACACACCCATGTACAACAACAGAATCATCTAGAAGAAATATGCCTTTGTATTTAATACATTTAGTGGGTTATCCACCTCTGTAGGCCTAAACTGGGTTGTTTACTTAGAAAACTACTTTTTTTTCTTGTTGTTCTCGCTTCTTTAATCACACGGATAAAAATGTAACAAGTTGAAGTTACTGATTATGTCAGCGTGGAAACCATGAAAGGCATCCTGATAATTTGAGCGTAACTGCGTGTTACAGGCATGTCGTTGAAGTCAAAACCAGGTGTGTTAGGATATGGGTTAATGCGCCTTCACGGCCTGTGAATGTGTAGTCTTTAAACATATATATCTGAAAACCCACTAACTGCGAAGAACCGGTAGTTGGTTTGGTCACTTTGTACTTACGCTTTTAAGACATGGATCAGATCATTTTCCCAAGTAACCCTAGTCTGAATGTGTCAGTCAAAAACCCAGTCCGATTAGAAAGCATTTGTTTCGTTTTGAAAGAAAACGGACACAGTTACACACACATAAAAAAAACGTGGCTTATTTTATGTTCCCCACCTAAAAAAACAAAGACAAACTGAACAAAATGCAACACATGAAACGCGAGTCATCTTCATAAAACAACCAGAACAATGATCGAGTCCATTCAAAACATGCTGGAAGACCACAGCCAACGTTCAACAAAAAAAGGTGACTCTACCCAGCAAAGAGCATCACTGTTCAAGACCTACAACTTCATGCCATTTCTGCATGTGTTCACTTGGCAAAAATAAGGGACAAGATCCACTGCAACTTTAGACTTCCTACTGCATTTTACAAAGAAGAAGAAGAAAAAAAGGGCTATTAGACAGAAAAGCTCATGGAGTGTTGCCAAACGTAAAGGAGGCTGATATTTAAACCCTCTTCCAAGACTTTCATCTCAAAACATAGGCAATTGTGGTGGATATATTGGTGTCCTTTGGTTGAAGACAACGTTGGAACCTTAGTTACGGCTGAACTTATTGACATTATGGATGGACGTTTTTTTATGATGCATAACCATCTGTACCATTTTTAAACAGATTATTTCCAAAAAACACTGTATTTGTTGAGAGATAAAGTCAAATGAGCTTCAAACTCACATTTCCCATTAATAACTTTCTTCCTCTGGCAATGCGATGAAAAAGTCTTAAAAGGTATTTTGTAATAGTACAAACGTAACTAAATGAAATATCTAAACATGGACATGTTCCACTCTCATCAAATCTACATACAGTTAGCCATGTTCAATAGTACTGCTGTTTTGTATTCATACAGATATAAACTGTTATAATACTGAACTCTGGCACAAAATTCCTAATGCTATAACACAGCAACTGAGATTATTTTTTTTAAAAAAAATCTTAAGGAAACATTCTTTAAATATAAAAGTCCTATCTATGCGTGTACTGGGCTTGGTCAGAATACAACCAAACCAATGTGTGTGTGTGTGTGGCGTTTGTAAGATCAATGCAACGCTCCTTGAAAACAACCTTGTCCTTACAGCCACTGTTAAGCCAGGTTTCTAAAGCAGATGATGAGTCTGAAGAGTAAATAGGGTGCATTGACAAACAAACAAAAAAAAAAGCACCCCATTACAGATTTTCTGAAATTTGGGCTAATTTATACGTCACCGGTTAGCATGAAACATACTGCTATCACATCTATCTTCCTTCTCCAGAGGAACGTCCTGGATCTGTGAGCTGACCAACTGTGCTTCTTTTGCTTTTAGCTTAAAGGTAAAAACACTGGTGGATGTGTGTGTGTGTGTGTGTGTGTGTGTGTGTGCAGAGTGGGGGACGAGAATAAAATGGTTAATTGTACACATACACTCAACCTGTGTCTGCAGGTGTCCTGTTGCAAAACAGTATACAGCATTTCAAACATTAAAACCAGACTTAGCAAAGGTATTTCCAAAAAAAAACAAACAAAAAAAACCAGAACACCGACGGTCCTAGTGCCCTCCGGATTTCCGTCCGGCCCAAGACCTAGAGCGAGAACGTGAGCGGGACAGGGAGCGCGAGTACGAGCGGGACGGCGAACGGATGTGGGAGTCCACGTCGCGAGAGCTCGTGGAGGGGTGGAAGTCCTCCGGGGGAGGGCTGGGGGATTTGGACCGGGAGTGAGACCTCCTGCCTTTGGATTTGAACCGTGCGTCGGGGGAAGGGGAGCGGCTGCGCGAGGCTGGACCTCTCCGGTGCAGCCCCTGGTGCTCTCGCTGAGAAGCCCTGTACCTGCAAGAAATCAGTGAAACAGCAATCAGAGCAAAGTCTGATAAGTGCTTCATGTGTTTGACACACCTTCCTCTTACGGTAATTCAGTCCTAAAAGCCCTTCTGGATTCATGACAGGAGAGTACAAAATGTATCAGTGGGCATCTATGGACCAGCTTCTGATTGTGCATACACATTTATACATATACACAGCCTCTAGTACCTAGGGCTGCATTTAAACTAAGGCTGTTTAAACCAATCCCATACATCAATTTCTGCCCTCATATGTATGATAAAATAGGAAAGAACATGGGTAGTACAGTGAAGAAAAAAGACAAACTAACAGTCATATGTTTTCAGTTCTGATTCGGGACACATCTGTATGTGATGCCAAATCTGATTTGAAACTTTGCAACCTGTGCACGATCAGAGTGTGAACCGTCATAATGGAGTCGTGAGACACCCCCCCCACCCCCCAAAAAACAACAACACTGCAGCAGCTGTAAAGGTGGATGGTAATGGAGTTCTTGGCAGGACCATACTGCAATCCGAAGAAGACAGAGTGATACTGGTGAAATGCTTAACAGACCAGGGTCACGAGGTCATGGAAAGGCATCTCTCTGCCCTGCCTCAGTACCCTCACCCACCTGTCATTTTCATGACTTCTGCTTCGCCTGTGTCTGCCGTACGAACGGGAGCTGTGCGAGAAAGATCAAAATAAAATGAAAATTAAAGTGACAAAAACACACACGTCTAAACATACATGCCATTTGAAAACCCTTGTTATTTAGTCATCATTTGTGCTGGGCCCAGACGCATCCACACCGCCGGTTTCACACTGGTACTGTCTGATTTGCCAGTTCCAGGGTTGGGGCACACTCCTCATCTCACAGCCTGGTTAAGTACCTGAGGATCTGTGCATCCGTCTACTAGAGTGAAACCAGACCTAAAGCTTTCTCTTCTCCACAGTGTTTGGCATGTCATGGCTGATAACTGAGCTCCTCTGATAACTGCAGTAAGAAGAAATCCACTAGAGAGTACAGACTATTAGGACTGAGAAACCCTTAGTTTCTCTTACTAACTAACAATTACTAACGAATAGTTAGCTAATGATTCATAGTACCATCACTAATGAGATGTTACTGACTACTGTATATCAAAACAAGTAATAATCAAGCAGTACCCTCCAGATTGATACTGGTTAAGATATTTTGTGGGGTCAAAAAGGAATCTGAATACAGTGCACCTTTGAGAGAAAAGCCTTTGGCCACAGTTTTTCAGACCATTACAGCTCTAATGTTTGAAGAACAAGAAAAAAAAAAAAAAAAAAAAAAAACACCCCATAAGAGTTCACAAACATTTCATCATAGATTCACGGCTCATTCGTAAAGTACCAGTGAAAACCGCTGTTCTTAGGCACTGTATTCTGAGCAGAAAAAACCTGACTCACTCTCTTGGGCTCTCTGATCTGCGTGGGCGACGTTCGTAAGAGGGACTTCGGGACCTCCGTCTGCCGTAGCTGCGGCTGCGGGAGCGCCTATGGCGACCGTCACGCTCGTAGTCGTCGTATCGGGAGAAACTGCGGGGCGACCGCCTTTCCTTAGACTTCATCTGATTGGGCGCTGTACGAGACAGACACATTACAGATGTCTTATAAAAGCACCGTGACAAAATCGTTAAAGGCACATCCTGTCCACATTTACACTGCCATCTGGTCAACTCTGATACGTTCCACCGAGGTCCCCGCAAAGTCAGACAAGAGACAAAAAACGAGCCTTACTTTTTCTGTCGCCTTGGGCAAACTGGATCTCGATCTGGCGTCCGCAAACCCACTTCCGGTCTAAGTTGTGAAGAGCATCTTCAGCGTCTCGTACATCTTCAAACCTGCTGTGGCTGTTAAGGCTTTCCAATTCAACAGGCTTACAGACACTTTACAGTTCCACTGTTACCTAAGACTTCAGCTTCACCGCTGGGCACTTACATGAGACCAAGCGTGGGTTAACCTGTAGTCAGTGCTCATCTCTACAGCTAATTAGAGTGTGATACTGTGAATGAACACACATGTTTCCTTTAGAGCTTCCCCAAGACAAGGTGAGGGGAAAAAAAAAAATGTATATTTGTATGAATTACACGTATGTTATTGTATAAACTTGGAATACACGATGCAAATCCACAAGACTTAATGAAATTCAGTTTTGGACTTCCAAAAGATGGATTGATAACTGATTTAACTAAAAAAAAAAAAAAAAAGTGAGAGAAAAAGAAAAAAGGTGAATGCATAAACTCTAGCAAGAGTAGGATACAAAAGTTAAGACTTGTTACCTTTAACATGCTTGATCTTTGACCACCTTGACCTTGCACTTTAACCGTCTCCCAGAAGGACTTGGGGGAGGAGGGGGGGATTCCTGCTTGTCTTTGCCCCATAATCTCTGTTCTTTTCCTCTCTCTTTGGACAAATCGAAGCTTTGACGCCCACTTTGGTCCCCTTTTTTTTCCTCTTTGAATCTTCAAGCTTTAACTCTTTCTCCTTATTTCTGAATCTTCAAGCTTTAACTCTTTCTCCTTATTTCTGAATCTTCAAGCTTTAACTCTTTCTCCTTATTTTCATCTTTTCCCCCTCTATTTCTTGCCGCCTGAATCCTTACGGTCTCTTTGGCTTCAATCTACTCTACACCGGCCTTTTTAAATTGTCTTTGTAGAGACGGTCTCCAGAACTGTTTGTCTTTACATTTTCTGAGACAACAACAGAAGAAATATTAGTTAGGAGACAGTACCTGGGTATACTTTAGTTGTTAAGCAATTAGGAGAGAACATTTTGATTTTCAGCTCTCGCCCGCATCAAAGACGCTAGTAAGTCAGAAAACCTTCGAAATCTTTTGTTGTTGTACAAGCTGCAAAAGAATGATATTTACGTGGCTGTAGAAAGGATATTGAACGTAAGCAAATCCTCTTGGTCGACGTGTATAGAAGTCAACAGGAACGTAGACATCTACAATTGGTCCATAACGACCAAATTCACGACGCAAATCCTCTGGCCTAAAGTACCACGAAATGATAGGACATTCACTCATCTGACTAAAACGCTCTGAAAGCTCCCAATGCATTTGGGAGAATATCCCTAGAATAGCAGACCTTCAGTGTGAGTACAGCACATCATTCCATTAATAGCTCGGGAGCTTAGAGAGCAGTCCTATGAGGACACAAAAAATGAGACCATACCAATTGCAGCAAAGGAAATCAGCAATGTGGTTCTAATACTCAATATCTGTAAATTTGGTAATGATTTTTCCTATGTTTAGCCATGCATGCGACAATGGGTCATTGCTTTAGGTGAACAAAGATTAGTTTTTAAATGAGAAAACTGACATCACGCTGGCTAATGCTCAGCTAGCATGGGTAACCGTAGTGATACACTTAGTGCCAGGTAGTTTCCCCTTGTTAAACAAGACGAATTAACCACAACCGTTTACTTTCTGATGTTAATTTTTTCCTCATTTAGTACGGTCTTCTGCCGTGTTGTAGCGTGCAAGGGTTGTAAATAATGACTGAGGAGCTAATAACGTTAGCTGGTTGACCTATATATTTCGACAAACCAAATTCATTACGTCGTGGACTTACCTGCTTTCATCAGAGACATTTCTGATGAAAAGAGAGGTATTTGGTGGCCTCAGGTATCTTGCCATGTTGCCACGCTTACTTTAAAAATTTCTGCAAGCAGATAACGAGCTGGCTAATCAGCGTTATTTGCCAGGAGCACACGTCTTCACTTTTGGCTCCAAAACACTACTGCGCATGCTCCGATTTAACCCATAAGAGGTGACGTAGTAGATTGTTCAAACGCTCACACACACGCGCGCGCGCACACACGATAATACCTATTGGCAATGTCAAACAATTATGGGCTTGGCTTTATCAAGCCAATTTAAAGTTTCCCTTCTGGTGGAATTCAACATTACATACTCACAGTACCCAGCTGATGCACACCTATTCAATCATCCCATAGCAAGAGCAGAAAACCGAAGTGTCAGACGGGTCTCAAGGTCATATATTGCACTTTCTTAAAATACATTTTTAAAAAAGCCTCAATAAATCATGATCTTTATGTTAAGTGGATCATCCGCATAAACTCACATGATCCATTTATGATTGTGATGTTGATAGTCTCTCATAGAGCTCACATGCACACTCATTAGTACAAAATGTCCCTTGGCCACAGCAAATTTCTAAAAACAACCTACCATGGATGGAGCCCAGTCACACCATACTGTATGGCAGCTACATAATTTCAGTGTCTAACATTATACTTTGATTGAACTCAACATCTTCTTATCTTCTTAAAATTATGCATATTTTGTGTCGTCTTATAATATTTACCTCAGACATTCTGGAGAAAAGTTGTTTACCTGCCATTTGCTATTTATTACTATTATTATTATTATTATTATTATTATTATTATTATTATTATTATTATATTATTTACAAAAATAACCCTGTACATCAGATTAGGACAGCATAAGAAGAAGATAACGGAGATGAGAGGAAAAGGATAACAGTTAAGAATAGAGGACATAGAGGAGAGGACAAGTTTCATGGGTTTTTTTCTTAATGGTTTGCTCATTATAGCCAGAGTCAAGCAGCAAAGAATAATCTAAAGAAATATATTTCTAATAATCAAATGATCTTTAATTTAACCATTATCTGTCTCTGTCCACTTATAAAAAAAGAAAAAAAAGAAAAAGAAATATGAATAACTAGTACCATGACTCTGTCTCCAGTGATGTGTTATTTTATGTATCTTCAGCTTCTATAAAAGTGTAAAATAAAAGCACTAAATGCTAGTTATCCCCAAAGTTCTCTCACTGACTGAATCATCTGTAAGTTTATGAACAACTTTATGAAGCACACAGCTGATTGTGTACCAGACACAAACACTTACACATTCTCCAAAGACAGATAGCACTGCATTATTGATTTTGAATTGATTGATATTTGATTTTAAGGTGGACTGCTGTCCTTGTTTTTTCACTGTTGTTCTAATCTGATTGAGCAAAAAAAAAAAAAAGCTTGAAAATTAAATGTGAACACTAAGAGCATTATATCACAACATTTTCTTCAAATTTGCTTCAAAAGCGTCGAATAGTTCCCATGATATCAACCCCGCATCCAAGTTTCAAACTCTTAATACATGATGTGAACTTGAGATGACATGAGCAAAGTATATCACTATTATTATGAAAACACATTTTATAAATAAACTGTAACAATGAGAAGACAACTGACCACTGTTGAACGAAATTATGTTTAATGTTCAAAAGACTGCAAGAGATGTAGATTGTACAAATGTACGTAAATATCTAGAAATTAAGATATAGTATATAAGTGAATATACCATATAATATAGGGGGAAAAAAATCAGTTCTAAACAGCAAAGCTGGTAGTGTGGAGTCTCAAAAGATGCTGGTAGATGTTTTTGGTGTTCTTGATCTTTTCACTCGTCTACAGCAACAGAAAAAAATCTCCCACCACTTTCTTTTCTTTTTCGGGGCTGGGGAAAAACAGGGAGTAATTTTAGAATGAGTGACGGCTTCATGTAATCAAGTGTACTGGAGGGTAATCAAAAGATATCAGAATATATGAGTGAGCAACAGTTGAACTAAGCTATGACTATGAAACACTTTGAAAGATTTCAAATGTTCTCACATATAAAACATAAAAATTGAACACGTACCTCTTTGCTCAGCATCTCTCATCTGTTAAACACACAAAACCAACAGAGACAAAACAACACACAAAACCAAATGAACATTTACAGTACATTGCATTATATCCATGAGAAATCTTGCTTTTGAATGAGTAATGATTATCATTTTGATAAACGTTGGGTTGTATTCTTTTCTGAATAATTTACAATGTAATATAACATATATATATAATATATAATAATATATAATATATAATAAATATATAATATATAATATAATATAATAAATAATATATAATAATACAATGTAATATAACACTATAACAATAACAATATAATAGAACAACATACAATAAAACACTGACAAATTTACACTGCTTAGGCACCACAGTGATGTCCTAACGACAAATACAGGTTGACTGGGAATGTTAACATTCAAAAGCAACAGACTACATGTTTCTCTGACCAGTTGTTCTTTTTCCTGTTCTGTCAAAGGTCTATAGAGTTCTGCTCGGTCCTCTTCTTTTTCCTTCTCGGTCAGTACTTCCAGGCTAGTCTTTGGTCTCTGTGTTTGGCTGGTACTATTCACTCTGACTGCTGGAATGTTGACACAGAACGGGGTACAGTCCCCATCCTTAGTGTCCTTAGAGAAGCTGACGAAGGGTTTCAAATGATCCACCATGTGTTTGGTCAATATTTTGAATAATTCCAGATTTTCAGACATGTCATCGTACAAATTATATCTCAAAAAGGGTCCCTCAAATTTAGCCAAACGAGGTATGGTCTGCAGTTCGTCGTACAAAGAGAATTTAACCTGGCAGCCGTAGTCTCTCATGCTCTCTGGGTTCGACAGCACCTTATCCAGGTTACGGAGGAACACTCTGTTCTTCTGATATTTTGTTAGTTCCTCTTGCAGTAAAACGCACAAGTGATTGACGAAACTCTCCTCTAGAGATGAGGGCTCAATGTTTCCGGCACTGAGATTAAAACGCAAAGCTATGCGTAGGACCGTCAGCACGACATCCAGAGGGACAATGCAGTTTTCGATCACATCACTGTCTGGTAAATCCCTCGCATCCCCAACTGAAGAGTCCTTTATGCCCCTTACTGGGAGGTTTATACCAGCCGTACCATAACTGCTAATTGAAACACTATGCCCAGGACTGGAAGTCAGAACAGTCTGCTCTTCCTCCACCTCTCCAAAGATCCTAGCTCTTGGAAATTGTCTCAGGACAGCTGAAGGGCTGCAGTCCATAGCTAATGGGTTCTCAGTTTCTCCATTAAGCATATCACCGTCATCTTCATCTTTTAATACCCCAGAGGGAATCCATATAGCATCACTTTTGTGATTACCACGCTCAGTGACTTTTTGCAAGACATCTTCCATCTTAGGCTCTGGTTTAAGACGGTATGCCCTCCTGAATGTGCTAAGAGACCGTATCCAAAGTCCAAATTCATGGTACATGTCCATTTTCATGGAATCCGGCAATGGTGTGGAGAACAAATCCTCCACCTTCTCCTCCTCTATTTTCTTAACGAACTCCGGGTAGCACCCATCATCTGAAGGACACTCATGTAACCTCAGTATTTCGCTGATCACAATGCTCGGGAAGGTAGCAAGAATGTGAGGGTCCTTGGCCGCTACCAATTTTTTTACCTGGATGCTTGTACCAAATTTTTTAATCATGGCACTCTGAAGATTCAAAGTGGCTCTGTAAAGGCCTGAAGTTGGTAATGCAGCCTCTTCATTCACCTCAATGTCAGGAATTTTGGACAAAACTCCATGTGTCATTGCGGAGACTCTGACACACAATGCCAAAAGGTCTCGTTTTGGCAACTCCCGAGTGCCTCTTTTGTTGAGAGGATGAAGTTTCAAAAGTAGTCTTGTCACCAAGTTGTCCACCAGTTCACTTTTTATGGTATACTTTGCCGGAAATTGAGTGGACGTGATTATGTTCTGTGTAATTTCATAGTCATACCCCAAAGACTTGTCTGACCGGCAACGAGCAATGTCTGTTGCCACAAGACGAGCAACATGGTGGACTATAATTCTCGACCGGATCCCGACGTCTGCTTGTTCAAGTCCACTCCATGATCCTATCAAGCCTTTAAGTTTCTTCACTACACATCTGGCAACCTCAGGGGCAGTAGACAGGTCCTTCAAAACATTAGCAGAGTCCTCTACTCCAGTCACTTGGATCCAGGGGAACTTCTTAAGCAATGTCTTGGTCTCATCCACAATGGACCACACAAGTGGAGAATTACTGCTTGGTTTGGAGTCGTCCTTTGGCTGGGACAGGACCCAATCAACAATCACTGCAATGGTCTTTTCACACACTGCAATCTGCCTTGGGATCCATGTGCTTTTGGATGCAAGCCTTTTTAGCCTGAATTCCATGTCATTTAAGGCACTAATGACAATACACTGATCCAAGTACCTTCCCATGGGTGGATCGTTTTGCACATCAGTCCTGGGCATCTCGTCAATCTTCAGGAAGACTATATTGATGACATCCTTAGTTTCAGCCTTGGAATTCAGGAACATCTCCAGTAGTTTGGTGTTGGGGGATAACCCATTACATTTACAGAGATAGCTGAAGATCTTTCTTCTCACCTTCTCAACAACTGCTGATATGAGGTTCTCAGTGCTTGAGAAGGGATCCTCCAGCTGACTCAAGTCCCTCCTTGACATCTCCATGCTGCTAAAAGTAGTCAGGTTAAAAAGGTCCTTCATAGCATCATTGTTCTCTCTAGCAGATGTTCCGGCCTTTATCAGTGAGTTGCGATTGATCAGATGTGCCATAAATGTCAGTTGCTGAACTGGATCATCTAGTAGGCACTTAATCATTCTGCTGCAGCTCCGTAAAATTATGGAGGCTTCTGGTGATTTGGGAGAGACTCGTAGAGGAGGTGCTGAGCGTGGTCTATTGGCGCTCTGTGCTCTTGGTGAGCTCTTCAAATTTTAGAGGGAGAAAAAGCAAGGAATAGGAGAAAAAGAGAGAGAGAGAGAGAGAGAGAGAGAGAGAGAGAGAGGGAGGAAGTGATTAGAATATTGGGCTTGAAAATGTTCAAAATATGTAAACTTATCTAAAAAGGCACTTACCTCGTCATGAGACCCAAATAAAATTGGCGTGAGCATTTTGTTGACAAGTGAGTCCAGGGCTGGTCTGAATTTTTCAATCAAGGCCTCTAGCCTCTTCAAGGTCATCTTTACATGGGAGAGATTTTGTGTTTTCAGAATGGTATCCAAGTGGGTACAAATTAGCCAAATGTTGGCTGTCACCTAATGCATCATCCAATTGCATAAATATAAAAAGCAGCTATGGTTTATGTCCATATTACCTTTAAAGTGAATTGCTGAGAGAGGCTTAGTTCCATGCGGACCTCACGAAGCACTTCCTCCTCAATTGCTCCTAGCTTGCATCGGCTTTTAACGACCCACATCTACAGGTAGGTTTAACAGAGTGTTCCATTAAAATGTCATCAAACAAGGCAAAGTCACGCAGGTACTATTTTCCTACTTCTTTTATAAAGACATGCTAATTTCCTCACTTAAAACAGTATCCAAGCGAACAAAATGCTTGTAGATTTGCAGTAGCATGATATATTTCCACAACTACTCACCAGTTCACTGAGATAGACTATCCTCTTTCCAAAGAAGTCTTGAAACCTTAAAAAAAAAAAAAAAGATAAAAAATACAGCACTTGAATGACTTGTTTAACAAGAGAGTCTATCACTACATCCTTCTGTCCTATATCTACGACAGTCAAGACTACTACAAAGCAAGTTACCAAGAATATAACAGTAAGTTGCTCTACTCTCAAAGGGTACGTCTTGTTAGGAGACTGGTAATATTCTATGAGAGAAAAAAAATCAGAGCATTGCTTAGACATCTCACTATTGATATCTTCACACTTACTTCTCAGCAAAGGCTGTTTTCCCATGGAAGACGCTCCATTCCTTCCTGTGAGCGGCTGTGATATGTGGTGGCAGGACATTCTCCCTCTGGACCAGAGACTGCTTGAGCAGATTTCCCTGTAATACAGAGGGATCCATTGCGGTCAGTGCAGGGAATAATTTACATTGGTAAAGGCAAAGTCATTGAATTTTGACATAGGCTTACCTGCTCATTGAATTGTTCCTTTTCCCACAAGTCATTTCTCCTCAAGTGGTCAGAAGCCATACTTCCGACGTTCTGCACAAAAAAGAGAAAGAACTAAAATCGGAGAGATTAGATAAAACAAAAATACTGCAGGCCTACGTATTATGGATACGAATTACACCATATAAATCTTAATATAGTGAATTCGATCAATTAAAAAAATTGCAGTATATTGCTACTGCTGATACTCAATTGTGCGAAAGGTTGAGTTGTTGAAAAACTCTCTTCAAAGCACACCGTACGCCGTCTGAGTGATTTATGGCGCATTATTACTTTTCAAAGTACTTATAGAAGACCATAGCTATATTGTGACGTAAGGTCTTAGCAACAGCCGCGAGGACGACCACAGCAACAATAATGGTATGGCTGCTAATAATCAAATAGGCTATTAAACACAAGAAGATGAGCCAAGCGAACTACTATCACAACGTGGTTAGATTAATTATAGCATTAATTTAATGCCATTTCAATCTACGAATAAAGACAAAATAATGACAATGTCATATTTTAGAGAGGTACAATATTTCGACAGAATTTACAATTCGTTTTTGAAGGACAATTTCGTCTTTCAGCAGTCTAATGTCAATAAATCAATTCTGAAATACATCTGTAACCATTCACCATAATTTAGTCTGGTCATGGTAAGCTTTCATTTAGATTATACACTGAAGTTCACGACCTCCCATGCCCAAGAATTCAGAATTTTACATTCACTCTTCAATTCGTCTTTGCAGAAGTCCTTGCCAATTTAAATTCTTACAGACAGCACGCAATATATCATCCATGTAAACTGTGTGCACGTTGTTCTCTACACTTCACAAAACTGTTTCTGTGGTGTCAAGTTGATTTTTTTGGTTTATTTGTTTTTGAAAATGCGTTCGGTGAGTCATGGTTTGTTGTTCTTCAATGTATAATAAAATGCAGTGCCGTAAACAATTGCAACATCTTTAAGTTTCAACAGATAAAGGTTAAAATAATCTTTTTAAACGTACCTACGTTACAGTTACAGTAGCTTTAGCTTAAAGTAAAGACAAAGTGATTTGATAATATGTCGGTTTATGGTATTTATCCAACTCCCGGGAAAACAGAACTGACGGTGTGACGTTTTAAGTGGCGGACTTTTTAGAGCTCTCTTGTATCTCTCTTTAGCCCTATCTGGAAAACAGACCCAAAAGTGGACTTGGAGGCGCTAGCGTTAGATTGTTGCTGCACACCACTGACAAGGCCACTGACAATCACCTCTGAAAGCTAGTGATTTTAAACAGCAAATTTAATACATTTCAGGGCAATGAATCAGATTTAGATGATGCAAGTAAACAGTGCCACCTAGTGGCTCCCTACTCTCACGTCAAATGATCTAATCATTGGTCTTAATCCGATGTTCTTAGATGTAGTGCATACTACGTCCATCCAATAAGTGCATGCTAAAGGAAAAGATTAGCAAAGATAATATAAGACACAGCGAAAGATGATGATACTGTAGCTCCTTTGGTTTTAATAAGTGTGTGCATGCGTGAGACTTAGCTGGCATGATCCATTCCTCACACAAGAATGCCTCACTCGACTCACTCAGAGGCCTTTCCAGCACCAACAACGTTGGCTGCAAATTTAAAGCATGTGTGTCTTTGTGTGTGAGCTGTTCTCAGACAATAAGCAGAAACTAGACTAGTGCATTGAGGTTGCACAGGAAAAGAGCCAAGAGCACACAGAAACATGCAAGAGATTGTGCACAAACCTAGTCTAGAGGAGTTAATCAATAATCAGCTAAAGACCACACTAAAAGTGCTCTGTAGCACTGCAAACCAGATAGGGTGATGAATTTAAGAGTAAGCGGGAGAGAAATTATCACAAGAAATGCATAATTAAACAAGGCAAATTTAAATATGGTTAAAAAAAAACTTGATACTACAGAAACTAATGTGTCAAATAGCTTTTGGGCTTGTTGCTACAGTTATATTCCAGAAACTAAAATGAATTAGGCATGGCTGTATATGACTGTGCCATGGCTCTTAACTCACACTCTAGATTTCATCTCTGCTGGTCTGTCTCTCCATGCATAACTGCATAGCACTGCAGAGGTTATCATATGGTATGTGTGGAAGTGGAAACATGAAATAGAATGTACAGCTGCACAGTAAAGCAGAACATGCACTTTGTCAATTGTAAAGTGTAAGAGTAAAATAAAGCTACTCTAGTATGCAGAACACTATAGGAGTAACACAACAAACAGCACTGCACTGTAGACTCTGTCACGACTCAGCAGGTAACTGAGAGGCAGAGTAACCAATCGGAAACCAAGTTCAACCTTAGTGCCAAGTCACTTAATCTAATAAACAGTCAGTTAGTTGAGTGTCTGTCTGGTTGTAGTTTTATATTATAAAGACAGTTATGGGGAGATAAACGTGAGCATCGTCCTTGACCCCTGTTGTCATGGGTTTTTCTCCCTTCTGTCTTTGTTCTTCATTCTATTGCAGAGAGACAGGTTCTTCTTTGCTGTTGGAGATGTGTTTTGAATTGAATTGTCAGCTTAGTAAATGGGATCCAAAAGTGGTACTGATGGTATCTATGGACAGAGTCACCAGTAATGCTCAAAATCGTTATAGTTTGACCTTCATGAAAATGAACAAATTCCCATATAGACTATAATAGACTATAACCTCTTTTTCCAGCTGACACCCTAAGTAAGAACGATGCTGTCTTTAAGCAGGCCCTGGCTGCGGTATCTCGGTCATCTCAGAGTGGTATGGAAGAGCTGATGGATGTTGGTGTGGTGGAGTGCTGGGCCAGGATCCTGAAGCAGGAGTCTCTCAGTGTAGAGGCCAAAAAACAGCATGATTCAACTTCTGACAGTGATTGATCAGGTAAAAATGAAAAAAAAAAAAAATCTACGTATACTTTGGCCTTCCCCCTGGTCTAAACCAGTCCCAGGATTCAGAGAATGTTCAACTGGACGTGTTTGATGGAGTCTTGCATCTTTCTGTCTGTAGAAAGCACAAAAACCCCATTTAGATGACAAGCAGGCGATGCCCTGGTGATGCTGAAAATGAATGAGGGACCCCTTTTTTTAAACTCAAAACCACTTTATCTGGTGTTTACCTGTCACATTTAAACTTATGCGTTACTATGTGTAATTAGTCTTAACGGAACATTCTCTATCTCTTTCTGTCTTGTTAAGGTTAGAGCTCTGTTGCTTTGACATAGAGGCTGTGGCCGTTAGGAGAAAGATGCAATGCAGGGGATCGGCTCTCTCTTGAGAAAGCAGTAGAACCTCGCACAGATCAGGCTGGTTCATCAGAAACACTAAACAGACTTCTCTATTTGTTCAGTGCAGACATTCGCTCTGTTTTACTGCCATAATGTGAGTGAGGCGGGACAATAGGCCGCAGTGACTTGGCTCCAGTTTGTAAGATGGGTTGCACATTAGGTCTCTGAAACAATGGTGGTCGCTCAGGATTAATTTAGCACTTCGGGATTCGCACCGACCCTTCGGAACCAAGCCTTGATTTCCATTTAAATGAAACACGGTTTTGTTATGCACCATGGGTAGGACAAGCCGGCGTTGGAAATAACCAGTCTATAACTCTGGGTTGAGAATGGCAGTAGGATTAAAACAACTCCAGAACGAAAAGTATTTATGTGACTGACAGATCTTTTTGTGCCTGTGGTTTTTGGCCCCGTTAATCCAGTGCTTAAAGAACCAAATGACCGAGTCTCAAAATGACTGTCTTACCCAGCCTACGGAAAGCATCCAGTGAACTGACTGCTGCCGTGAACATGCTGTGGAGCACGGTGCAGAGTTTAGCAAACCCACAACAATGGGTAGCCAATAAACATAAAGCTAGCTGTTCCCGAGAGTTCACTGAATAAGTCGCAACAGGTGGCACTTGTATATAATTGATCCTGAAACCAGAGTGCGAATTATACAATGACAACTTTTTCTCCAGGGCCATATAGCACAGGATATATAAATGTTTCGACCCCTCCCCTGAACTGTTGTTTTTACCTGTTTTGGGGGGTCCAAGTCTTAATTAAGGGGGGTCAGACCCCCCCAATCCCCCCTGTAATTCGAACCCTGCCTGAAACCTTTTGCATATGCATGGTATTCATTCAAGACATGCTAAGTGCTTGACATTTCACTTTCACTATCTATGATGAAACATTGAAAGGTTCGAGATTTTTATTAGCACTGAATTGTCTGCAAAAGGCTGAACGTCTCAATCACTCTGCTCTTTCATTCCTCGGTTTTCTTTTTCTAAAGGTTAGAGAGCCGGGCTCGTGACCAGAAGGTTGCCGGTTCGATTCCCAGCACCAACATCCGCCGGTTCGATTCCCCGGGCACAAGGAATGCTGCCCACTGCTCCTGCGTCTGGTGTGTGTGTTCACTACTGGTGTGTTGGATGTTAAACGCAGAGGACAAATTCACTGTTCAAAGTGTGTGCGTGCGATCATGGAGATTTACATTACATTTACATTTAAAGAGACCGGGCTTGACTGGCTGTCAAGAGAGATGTGTGGAGGTTATGAGAATACTAGAGAGACGTCATGTGTGTCATAAGCATTTGTAAAAACTCACTGAGCATGCTGGTTCACCCTAGTCTGCAGTCATTCCAGGGTTTCCAAACATACTGAGAGGCCCGCTGAACTTTACACACATACAGACACACACACACACACACACACACACACACTCACACAAAAACCCAAAAAACAAACAGAGAGCTTGAAATTCTTATAAAAGGTAAAATAGTGGAGTGCAGGATCCTCTGAGAGAGAGAGGAAGACAATTTTTTTGATCAAGTGATAATTGTAAAATACTCCTTATCAGCCAACTGGTGGATTTGGTCATTACAAATAATTTAGATATCATCATTGTGTGACTGTTTTGCACTGATTATTGTATTGTCATGCCTTGAATATTAACTATTAGCGTGAAAAGAACGCATGAAAGATATGTGGGATCTTCAGTGTTTTTTGCCTTGTTACTTTTGCCTTGTTTCTGTGCGTTTAAATATGAATTTCTTGGGTCATATAGTACAGACGACTTTATTTGTATCCGAACTGTCGCTCCCTTAACCAGCAGATACAGCATCCAAAATGACCACAGTGTATTTCCAATGCATTTGTTCAATAGCAGTTTGATTCTCATTGAGAGCAGTTATGGACCAGTGTCATATTTATGAACCGGCTTTGTAAATATTCTCTCTTCTTTTTTTGGTGTTAAATGGCAGTGGCCAGCTCGTATTATGCATGAATCAAATTATGTTATGTGGAAAACTTGCTGACTGCCAACATGGACGTGTTGTATTAACTCACTCATTATGTTCTCATATAATTCTATGTTTGATAGGTTTCACCTCAGAGAAGTAGGTAAGGAATGATTTAGGTTGCTGTACTCTGAAATGAGTGTGTCTGGAATGCACTAAAGATGGAATCAAATAATGAGAAGGACATTTATATCATCACACATTGAGTCATCCAATCAAATAATGTTTTTATTTAAATAGCCAATCAGATTCTTTCCGCCGTCACACCTCTGTCAGGGTCACCTCAGATCTTCTTGCTCTTCCTAATCATTGTAGTTCCTCCCACTGTAAGAGTCTGGAAATGTAGAAAAAGGAGGGTGTCTTTTAGAAACAGGGAACCGTTACATTTCAAATTTTGATATGATGTTTAGGTAGAAGGAAGTTTTCATGAATGACTGCTTCCTGAACAAGCTTTACCTTAATACATACAACTATGCAGTGTCTATTTTCATTGACAAATTCACTGATGTGTGAACAACCAAATTCAAAGCCAACATCACGACAGGCTAATACTTCATGAATATGGCATGAGAATGTTTCTGAGGTCAAGTTACCTTAGAGGTTGAATGAATGGGCATATAAACAGGCATGCAGATATAGACATTGACTTTTGTGGCCATCAGTACAAACCTCAATCATCTCTCCGCCCTTGATCTCCTGCACGTGTGAGAACTTGTCGGTCTGACAGACGAGTTTGCCTCCCTCCATCTTGACAATGCACTGAGGCAAACAGAGAGAGAAAGGATGAGTTTCTCATACAAACAAAGTGAGGACTCTCCGGTTGTGATGGAATTTGACAAAATTATGACACAACATAGAACCATAGTACAGAGCCTCAGTGGACGGGATTATGGTTAATGTTATTTATGGTGCACATTAAGAAATGGTTACTTTAAAGTAAGTCAACATAGTGAGGCATAGCGTTGTTATCGGTTTACTAATTCATACAGGTCAAGGTAAAGTTTATCACATACCTTGAGCTTCTTGCCGTCCATGGTGGTGATATCAGCCTCTTTGCCGATGGTGAAGGAGTTTGTGACAGATTGACGAGGTGTCTTGGATGTGATGACAAAGTCATTGCCGTTCTGTTGGATCTCGGTTATAGGCTTGACATCTTTGGCTACCTTGATGACTTCTTCTGGCAGTGCTATTGGAAAAAGACACAAAAGACTGTAAATTAGTCGCAAAATGCAATGTGTTTATGCAATACTGGAGGAGGATTTTTATGCTGTTGATAATAGTGCATCTGGACCTGCCTAACGTAAAATGAATATTGTAATCTATGTTGATTAGTTTCTCAAAACATTCAGTTAAGCCAAACATAGAGAACAGTCCACTTCTGTTTATGCAAGATTTTGTTTCAGCCCCTGAACACGCTCTCCACATAAAATCAAGGCTTTGAAGCGTTGCTTAATGGTGAAATCAAGTTTGGGACTGTGACAAAATCCTGCAAGAAGAAAAATTGTCTACCCCTCAAGTTTTTTAGCTCTATGGTGTGGTTGAGATAAATCTCAGAGTCCAGACACTCACAGATAGCCCTGAGGAACTCCTCGTAGTTCTCCTGAACGTACACCTGCCACGTTCCACTGAAGGCCATGTCTGCTTATACGGGTCCGATCTTTCCTTCACCACAAAGGCAGGAACTGAGACGGTTGTGTGAAGCTCAACACAGTGTAGAGAAGGGATATGTTCCCCTTCCTGTACTTATAGCAGTGAAAAATAGACCCCACCCTCTTCTCATTTGGTCTGAAATCATTAACAGTTTTTGGAGTCATGCCCTCTGTTTGAATAACCTACCGTTCATTTTTTGGTAACCCTAGTGGTCTACAAAGTTTCAATCACTTTAAAACACCAAACACCAACATATCAGCACAGTAAATTAGCCAGGTTAGTGCAAATGGTTTGAACTGATTTTGAATCAGTTTTCATTTAAGAGAGAGTTATTGTTATTTTCCCTTGACTGTAAAGGAAGCCTCTGTGTTTTTAAATGATAATGAGTGGTGCTTATTTTTAACTCTAGATCAATTCTGATTCATCTGATTGTGGTAACAGGTTTATTACTTAATTGAAACAAAACAAGAAATTTCTGAGTTAAACCAGATAAGCCAGCGTAAATTTGCATGGTTGCTCTGCAAACCTGCATGTACTGTGTGAGCCTACAGTTGATTTGTGAAACTGACTTCATATTACAACATATGCAAAAATCAGAACACAAAGGACCAGTATGGAAATTTTAACACTAAACCTGCGGTTATACCCAGAAATCAATAGACAAAAATTACTCCACTGTTTAAGGGGAGAGGTGAATGACACTGTTCACTGTTTGCTTTTTTTTTTTTATGTGTTCAGACAAAATGGCTTCTGCTTGCATAATGCTACACAACTAGTCTTCGCTCAGACTATTATGAAACAACCCAATTTGGAAAAAAAAAAAAAAAAGAGATGTTGCGAGAAAAAATCTCATCATTTGTTGAATCTCACAAAACAATAGTCGAAGAAACAAAAAAATAAGAACGACATGAACTCGCATTCAACTTTGGGACAACCAGCTTTAGAACCAACACCTTTATTAGGGAAACCAGTGACTACAGTACGATGAGCCTGCGGCTGGATGAACGCCACTAGTCAATTACACAATGAAATTAGTGGCCCTTTTAATCTTGACTTCACTGCAATAAATTACAGTAATAGAGGAAGGCATGTTCAGAGTGCAGGAGTAATTTTAACCAGATGTGCAGCTAACGTGACATCTCTAATAATATAACACGGATGGGGACCGGGGTTTTAACAAGGGCACGGATACCACGGAAGAGACATGTAATTATCACTTAACATGTCAGCTAAAAAAAAAAAAAAAACTAAAAAAAAAAAAAAAAAAAAAACCCACTCCCAGCATGCTCTCGGCCTGCTGAGTTACATTCAGGGAATATTGTTATTATGAGGGGGGAAAAAAAAAAGGAGACATATGTCTATTGACAGTAAAGCCGGTAAATAAATGGTCGTTATGAATTGCTGTTACAGTTGTTAGAATTTTTGTGATTTTTACAAAGCACACTTAGTGTTTCTACAATGTTGTGGGTATGTTAGGCGCGTCTGAGCGTGCCAACTAATTGAGAACAAATCATATAGTGTTGAATCAGTCATTTACCGCTGTTTTTTGTTGTTCTTTTGTTTCAGTAACATTATAATAGGATATTCTCTGCAACTCTGTCTTTGTTTCTTATGTTTTCATTTTTAATCCCCGAGGACAGCGCTACAAAACAGCAGAAAACAGACCAAAGAAAAAAACAAACAAAAAAAAACAACAACAGAAAAGTGAGCTGTCTATGTCTTTCAGTGAACCTTTCACTTGTCTTTCCACATGACACAAGACCTTTGATTGGTTCTTAGGTCACTACATCGCTAAATGACTTGGCTAAACTAATGTGACATGGCCTTTTCCTCTCTTGGCACAAACAGGCCTGTCACTCCGTGACTCTCTCCTTACATCTCAGTGGCGTCTGCTCGCGGCTTCTCTCCGTGTTTATACACGCTCACTGTCACGTTGACTGTCTGCATGCCGAACTTATTGCGGACGAAGATGCTGTAGTTGCCAGAGTCCTCCATGGTCACGTCGTTAATGGTGAGAGTGGAGCATTTCAGCTCGTTTGCGATGTTGAACTTGCCGGTTGAGACGAGCTCTCTGTCGTTCTTCAGCCAGAACATCTCTGGTGCAGGATCACCCTCAACAAAACAAGTCAGGCACAAAGACTGAGGAGATATGGTGAGGAGAGAGAGAGAGAGAGAGAGAGGGACAGTGTGTGTGTGTGTGTGTGTGTGTGTGAGAGAGAGAGAGAGAGAGGGAGAGGGAGAGAGAGAGAGTGAGAGAGAGTGAGAGAGAGGGACGGTGCATGTGTGTGTGTGTGTGAGGGAGAGAGAGAGAGAGAGAGTTATCACACTGTTGTCACCACATCACATCAGCTCATCACGAAGATGTTCTTGTAAGGCGAAAAAAAAAAAGAAAGAATTGAAATCGTTTTAGTGTGGGTGAGTAGAAAGTACCTTGTCTTCCATGATGGCCACCACATCTGGCAGTCCCTTTGTAATTTTAGCCCGATCTGCAAACATTGACAGTCAGGATTCAGCATAGAGAGCACATTCTCTGCACTCTCAAGCATGTTAATCGTCGTAAATCAAGTTGAAAACAAAGACTCAGATCACGCAAATACTTACTTTTCTCAGCAATAGCCACCTGCCTGTAAGATGGAAAAACAAAAATGACAAAAAAAAAAGAAAAAAAAGCACGCCGTCATATAATGTATTTCACAAACACGTTTGTTAGTTCACAACAAGCTGTTGTCCCAGAGGTCTAGAGCAACAGCGTGACTTATATTGCATTTGTACCGACGGCAGCGAGAACACCTGTATTCAAAGCACATCAGCCTACTTACTTCAGTCTCTGATACTCCAGCAGTGCATCAGCAAAAGCTTCGGAAAACAAGAGAAAGAAAGACAAAAAAAAAAAGAAAAAAGAACTTGATTTGAGTTACTGAAAGGTGTTTTATAACACATAAAATGAATAGTTTTTTTTTGTCTTGCGTTACGCTTTCTTCTGGCTGGGGAAAGATGTGCTTTGAGGTTTTGAGCATTTTACCTTGTCCTGACAAGTCCAGAGAGCGCGTGTGTGTCTCCTTGCCGTCAAACATTTCCAGGGTGTACTTGCCTTTATCATTTTCAGTAGGGTTAAATATCTCAATCCAAACCTTCTGCATACTGCTGCCTGGCTTAGTCCTCGCTTCCTGGTCAATCCTCTTCTCTCTACCACACATTTCAGATTACAACGTGAATCAGATTATAATCTGAAAAAGTGACACAGAGCCCGACAGGACCTGATGAAAGTAAATGTTGGGGTTTTCAACAAGACTTTCTCAGTGAAATAAAAAATATGTGAGTGTTCTCAAGAGCGAAAGAGTTCCTGAGAAAGTTGCAGCTGAATGACAGAATCTGTACGGTGAGGAAATGCCACAAGATTTAAGGGTTTTAAATACGAGATGATTCTGCTACGGTGTTAGGTGAAGAAGGCTTGGGTAGCTGATAGATCAGTCACCCAAGCCCAAGTTGAGACTGAACAGTAAATCCTTGTGAAGGAGAGTAGGGTAAGTTTAATATGACTCTGCACGACAGCATGGCCTCTCTCTGAGTACTTGAGGTAGACTTTTCACTGAGAGAACTCACTTGAAGAACCAGCTAGTCTTCATGTAGCTCAGATAGTACTTCAGAGAGCAGTAGAGCTTAAAGCCCTCTGCAGTGCATTGAATCCTAACTGGGCCAGCTGACAGGGCTGTGTAACAAAGAGAGAGAAGGAGAGATGGAGAGAGAGAGAGTTGGAGAGGAGGGAAGAAAGGGGAACAGAGGTGAACGTGAACAGTAATGACTGACGTGTAATTCATTAGCATTTTTCAAAATGAGTCAGGACCTTCCTGTGAACCTACCACACTGTTTACAGAGCTGCTGCATAAGCTTGTCAAACTCTGAAAGAAACAGAGAGACAGACAGAGAGAGAGAGACAGAGGGGGGGAGAGAGCATCTAGATAAATTCACTTATGACAACCTCCACTTCTTATGTCAAAATAATTCTGTCACAAACTTCTGTGAGCGCTGCATAAAAAAAAAAAAAAAAGGATACAAAAAAGTTGATAAGAAAATAACAAACACTAAAACATGACTTTCATTGATAGCTCCGTTATTCATCTTCTGAGTGATTGTCATATCACACCTTGGTCCAGCAGCTCCAGCGTGCTTTCATCCTCTCCTCTGCTGTCAGACACCACCGCTCTGTACACACCTGCCTCCTTCTTAGTCACCTACACAAGCAGTCAAAATAAGATATGTGGACTGCTGTCGAATGCAAACTAAGAATGAAATTTAGCCTCTTCAGCAGAGAGGGTAATCCTTTCATTTAAGAGGGTGTCCTGCATGTTAATGATTTAAAGCTGGGAGTGTGATCATAAAAAAAAAAAAAAAAATCTGAAATATGTTTTGTCTGCTCTGATGCTGTGAGTGTGTGTGTGTGTGTGTGAGAGAGAGAGAGATGGATGGAATAAGGTACCTGTGGAACAGTGAAGGTGCTGACTCCACTCTGCTCGTAAACAATTTGTGTGATTTCAGCGCCATCCTTAAACCATTTCAGCTTTGTGTCCTTGTTTACGTTCGTGACCTGCACTCGAGAGGAGACACATCAATCAAAATAATGCAGAAGATAATCTGCTAATGTCACCCAGATTATAATCCAAATTCAGAGAACACTGAATTATGAAAGTGTATGTACGATTACCTTGCATCGCATTACTAGTTCGCAGTCTTCTGTCACCTTCCAAGACAAAAACTCTTCAAAGTGAGGCCCTGAAACATCACGCACCAAAGGAGGCAAGTAAGTGTTTGAATGCTGACTGTGTCCTGTCATTATTGTGTTAGGCAATTTATGAGTCACTCAAATTTCATTATAGAGCAAGGTATCCCCCCCCCCCCCCCCCCCCCAAAAAAAAAAAAAAGTTATTGGTCATACTGGGCATCATGATTACAAAATGTATAGGATGTTTTAAGACACCAAAAGCATTTATATACTTTGACCTGCATATGGGCTGTCAGTGCATAACACAGATGATCTCTGCTGATCTTTACAGAGACACACCGAGAGAGCAGTGTGGCAAACATGACGCATTGTAGACTCTGAACCTGCTTAATGCTGGCTTTTGATTGGCCGTCGAGGGCCGTACGGTGACGGAGGCCACGGACGGGGGTGACCGTGAGGACACTCACCTGCTTTTCTCTTCCAGTCCCTCCTGTTAGCCTGAGACTTGGCCATCGTTTGTTGGAACTCTGCCAGCAACAGAGACAGGAATACATAAGGACGACATCCAGGGGAAATATTACGCTCTCAAAATCGTGATATGACTACATTTCAGAGCCTCTTTGGGCCCTTTACAAAACATCATTGGGCAAAAACTGAATCAGTGGGAAGGAATAAACTGAATTATCTGGTGAAATCAAATTTGCTGAACGTACTCTCATCCACAAAGCACAGGGTGAACTGGTTCCTGGCGCGGCCGTCCTTTAGCTGGGCCGTGTACGAGCCTTCGTCCTCCCTCGATAGCTGCTCAAATAGGATTTCCACCAGACCGTTCGCTTTGTCAAAGTTTATCTTGCGAGCCTGTGGGTCACGGTGTAATCACACTTCTGTTTAGAGCTTTACAGAAAGGTTCGTGGTTACACAGTTACATGATGGAAGTTTTTAATGTCAAAGTGAGAAACAGAAGCAGTTCAATGACCCCCCCCCCCCCCCCCCCCCCAGTAATGCCCTCGTGAGCGTGCGGTCAAGCTGTAAAAACACACACACACACACACTCTCACACACATACACACACACACGCACACACACACACACACACACACACTCACATATTTGAGTGTATATCTTAGTGGAAACCTCTGACTGACTCCCATTTTACTGTAAATAGTTATTAGTAACCAAAGTTGTATTAGTAACCTTAGCTGTGACCAAATAAATATTTTGGCAGTTTACCATTACTTTCTGTTTTGCAAAAAACAACTTTTTGTTTTTGCCAAGTTGAGACCAGTAAATGTCCTCAGAAGGTTGCTATTTGTCAGGTATTTTGTCTGCACAGTTAGTCCACACAGTGTCACAAGAAAATGTTAGACACACACACAGACACACACACACACACACACACACACACACACACACCCCCACACAGATTATTTACAGGGGTGCTGGAGATTTCTCTGTCGTTGAAGATGAGCCGGAGCTCCGCAGCTGCGGATAAAGGTTCTGTCTGCAGCCAGAGACGGACAGCTCCCTGCTCGGACACCTCCACCTGCCAGCCCGACTTCAGGCCGATCACTGCGGACGTGGTTTGGGTGGGGGAAGCCAGCCAGGGGCGGTGGGATAACGGGACACAGTGGATAGAGGTTAGACAGAAACACAGGAACAATAAGCATCCAAACCTTGGAGAGCGCAGTCTGAGAAAACGACTCTTTGGCTGCTTATCTGCTGCCCAGATTAAATGTCACTGTGGATACTGCAGTAGAGGAATGCTGTTGTACACTTCTTCAGGACCAAGTGCATTCATTCGTCTCACTTACATGGGTTTCTGATGTGCCAGCTTAGTTCTGTCAGTCTCTCCAGATCTGCCGGACAAGAGGAAGAATTGCAATGTCACATTCAATGCTGTGCAGCTCCTCAACACAAAGGCAGAAGTATGTGCACTGCATTGCATTGCATTGCAATGTAATGCCAGTGCTGGGGTAAGCCCAATGTCACTAACAAACATTAGAAAACCAAGTTAAAAATGAAAGGAGACAGTACAAGTTGTAATACTTCTATAATTCAAATTAAAGACTTTAATTTTGAGTGGCGTTCAAGTGTCATGTCCTTCACTACAGCTGTATATGAAATATTTTGACATAAATGGGGACAAAATTCATGAGCCCAGTGTCTTAAGCAGACAGTAAACAGTGAGGGACTTTTTCAGCTACATGAAGTTCAAATTGTTCCCTCTGTTGTCGGTTTTTTTGTCTGCCTTATCATGGAGACATATATTTTACATCAGTTTAACCCATGAAATTTGCACGCTTCTGCAGAGAAAATGGTCACCGAACTGTTATTCCGAGCTATTAGATGCTTGGGGCCAGTGTCTTCGTGGAGGCCCGGCACAATTTAGGTCTGTCCCTTCTTTGAGAAACCTGCTTTTACGAATCAAATCCTTGATTTATAAACTGATGGGTTGTATCAGGGCGTGTGTGTGAGCAGAGGGAGATTTAAAATGTACAGCGTTGTGGGTTTCCAGGATTAGGAAGCGCTGCTCTGACTCAACTGATTGAACTAATCGAGTTTTTGGCCGGGGGTGTTCTGCAAGGCAGGATTTCTCACGTACCCATGAGATTTTGAGCCAAAGGTTAAGACTGTCCAGTAGGAATGTTCTTTAGCTTGTTCTTCCATTGCTTATCTGGATAACTTAAAAGTTCTGCTTTATAGAATACCCACTCAGGTTGGATTTTTTTTTTCGTGTTTCTGGTAGATAAGAGCTGGAATGTTCTGTGGACTCCCAGAGTTAACGTTCAAAGCCCTACACAAACAGCCAACAGCTGTTAAAGCCACATTTTGACCATGTACCTTCTGCAGTGAAGTTATAGCTGGAGGAGATGTCTGGGTTGTCACTCATCTCCACAGCATACAGACCGAGGTCTTCCTCAGAGGCGTTAGCGAAGGTGAGAGTGGATCTGGGCGAACGAAAGTATAGAACGGATCGTGAGTTCCTACCGATTTTGTGGAAGAAAAAAAAAAGATTTATTTTTAATAAGGTACAGCATGTTCCAAACATACTTGTTATCTTTCGTCTCGATGCGAGCCCTGCCAGCATTGATAGCTTCCGTGTAGTTCTTGCTCCACAAAAACTGGCTCCCCTCATTCACATCAGACGACTCAAAGCTCAGGAATATGTACCCGTCATTATCGACTCCAATCTCGACGTCTCTGGTTCCTGATGATGAAGGAAACACAGGGAGCGTCACAGCGGTGTTTGATTAGCTCTGTCTGATGTGGGTTTGAAACTTTAAGCACAGCTGACCTGGTTTGGTCTGGGTTAGGACCGGCTCAGTGGGAAGAGAGGCCATGCCTTTGCCTGCTTCATTAACAGCCGACACACGCAAACGGTATGTCTGACCCGCCAGCAGACCAGATACCTGATGGCAGAAATATCAAAGAGATTTTCGGACATCAAGCAAAGTTTTTTTTTTCTCTGGCCTTAATTTAATGATTGATTTGCATAGCCTTAACCACAGATGTTCAAAGCACCCAGACCTTCAAGTGTGTATCTGTGACAAGCTCTTCTGTCACTGCCGTCCAGTCCTCTGACTCCTCCCCCTGGCTTATTTCCACCACGTAGCCGGTGATCTGTGATTGGCCCTGATACACAGGCACCGCCCACAGCAGAACCAGAGTGTTTTGTCGGACCTCTCTAAGTTCCAGGTCATATGGGCAACCTGCCAGGAATTGTGGAAAAATTGCAGTCAGAGCCAGGTGGAACATGGTCTCCCCATCTAAAAGGCTCATTATGAACTCATCCATCCATCCATCCATCCATCCATCCATCCCTCTGTTCATCCATCCATCCATCCCCCTGTTCATCCATCTTTATTTTCATCTATCACAAGTTTTGCTCTCCCCTGCATCTCTATCTCTACTCTAACACTTTGCAAAGTCCTCACTCTTTCTGATGCATCTATCCAAATGAAAAATCATCCCACACGTCAAAGCTATAAAACATCAAGATTCTAGTCATCAATTTTTGCCAAAGGAGAAAATCGATTTGGCAGGCTCTCCTGCCTCAAGTTGATAGGTTTGTGTATTGTGTATGAACCCAAAGCTCTTGCCAGAAAAGAAGTGCCCCATTAATGACAATGTACTGTCACCAGGGAAACGCCGTGGAAACAGAACAGCCAGTATTGATCTTTATCTTACAATGTCTTTTCATAATAGCATATATACA